>NC_056660.1:45117500-45200000 GCF_018350195.1 Panthera tigris
GAACTGTGCACTAGAAGAGGCGAACAAAATGCATTAACCATTCTCAGATGGTCTCTGTCTTAAACTAAGAGTCAAGTAGAGTGCTGTGCACCAGTTAACAATCCCAAGGGAGGAATCTAGCCCCTGTGGCGACTGCATCTTGGTATCAAAGTCATCAAGAAAATAACACAGTCAAGCACTGGATAGAAAAACACTACTGAGAAGACAGAGAAAAATCAGCTCCAATGGCAGGTGATCACCCCAGAAGGATGGCCAGAAGGTCTCTCTCTGTGGTCAACATGGGGCAATTGGTCTATGTGCAGAAGCCACATATCGCACTGGTGTTAACCAGGTGCCACACGATACACATGGGTTCAGCAAAGACCAAAGACGACTCATTGAGCCTGAGACAAGGAAAGAGTTTTCCACACAAGGTGATAAGCTCTGTGGGCTCTTTATCTCTTGACCTGGGAATGCACCAGGTCCAAAGCCCATGTTTTTTTCTTTCTTGTGGCTGAACAGTGGATGAAAGACTGTATGTAAGAGAATGCCCCCCAGCACCGCAAAAATAGTGCTCATCTAGTATTTGCCACTTATCGGTAATGACATTTTTGTGAACTTACCAGTTATTTGACAATAACAATTCCTTCTTCAACTTAAGCAAGACTGAGTTAGATCTCTATTATTTACAACTGAAAGATTCTGGATTAATTCATCCCTCAATTAAAGCTAATAAAAGCCTATGCTTAAGGCATAATAAAATTACAGACTATATTAGTGTTCATCCATCTTTTTAGTTTCAGTTTTCATCATAAGTAAGTATTATCATGGTCTATAGTGTAGCTCAATGTCTTTTAAAAGTATAAGATTTGCTTTCATTACTATGAAAAGATTCAACTACTGAATGTTATGCTTTGTCTCTTAATTAAATGACAGGGCAAAGTTTCCATCGTAAGACCTAATGACAAATGAAGTTAAGTAAATGCTTCTTTGAGGGATAAAGGATAAAAATGAATCTGAAGAGAGCTAACCATTTTATATACATATTCATTTACAAATAGCTGAAGGGTATTTAAAGCACAGAACACACAAGTTAACATAGCACTGAAAAACACATCATGATAAACGCTGAGAAGTATCAGGAGTAGCAAGACAAGAGCTCTACTCTAAAGATTAAGTGGGCATTCTGGAAATACAGGTCAGTGCTCATTCAACAGATTCAGATTCAGTTAGTATTTATCGAGGGTTGGTTATGATGATAAACCGGTCTCGGTAACAAAAATGTGTGGTCCTGGTTATCAATCCAATTTTACAAATGAGAAATTGAAAATTATCGAGATTTTTAAAACTCAACCAATGTTACATAGCTGGTAGTGGAAGGTCCTAGAATATAAACCTTTACCCCAAGTTTGTATTAATTTCACTACAACATGTAATCTATATAGTATTATCTGTTCACCTGACTGGTGTAGGCTGAAGAAAGTTTCAAATCTGAGTAATATGAATAGACTCTTCCCATGTAACTAAATAAAAACCATAATTATTGTGTGTATCAACTCCTAAGATATTTTGATTTACTATTAGTTTCAGAAATTCAGATATATTCTTGTACTTCCTAGCTTAAGTCCAAATGTTTTATATCCAAATGTTTTGCATCCAGATATTTTGCTTATGTTATGTACATGTACATAAATACATGTTTATTATAGACCTATGTATAATTTTATTAAGATTTCTGTTATTCTTTGTTTTTCATTAAAAATACTTTTTGTTTCTTTAAATCACTGAAATAATGGGAAAGAATTGTAAGCTCAAGATAGTTTTCAAATATGTTAGGTAAATTGACATAATAAAGCTAAGAGATTACTGCCCATCAGGTCAATAATTTGTGAACTAAGAAGGATTAATAGGATTTATGACTCTTTTCATCTACATGTAGCACAAGCAATACTAATTATATTTTCATTAACCTTTGAGGCTAGATCATGTTCTAATAACTTAGTCCTATTATGGACTAATCCACAGTTTTATTGTTAAAGTGTAAACAAAAATAAGGTCAAGGTACATAAATACATATCCAGGAAAAAACAAAACTCTGCTTCCGTGATTTAAAAAACTCATCAAATATATCAAATATGACATGTATTTTGAATTTCTCAAACTCCTGTTGATTCCATAATAAATGCCATTTCTAACTAATGATTCCTTTCTTTGGAGTAGGCATGGGTTAAGCATCCCCAACCCAAGTGAGTTAACACTTTGCTGCAAAACACTTATACTTGAAATCCGTATTGTTTTGATTACCTTTCTCTAAAGAAAAGCGAGACAAATGCATGAAGAAGATGTTAAGTAGCTTTCCTCCCCTTCTGTTTTCTCAGCATACACTCCATGCTGCCTGTGGCAGAGACTGCTAGCTTCCCTCCTCTTCTCAAGTAACAACTACAATTAGGTACAGGAACAGTCACAAAGATTACATATTCTAGGCTCTCTTGCAGCTACATGTACCCATATAAATACATTCTGTTCAATGGGATACAGACAGAAGTCCTGAACTCAAATCCTGATTCAAGCCATTAGTTAGAAAGTGGCAGGTGTCCTCTCGTTTTTCTCCTCTTCCTTCTGGTTAGAAGGTAGGTGCAATGGGAGTAGAACACAGTATGGAAGCCAGTATTGAGGTTTGCATAGCAAAGGCCAAGAAAATTTTGGTCCCTATCACTACAGAATTCTTGTATCAACTCTGGCTGTTTATGTTAGACTGTTTAATGAAAAAGTATGAAGTCACTGACATTTGTCCATTATTCAGTGCAATAAAAGTAGCATCCTAATACAGATATTTTAATCATACCTTACATATAGCTTTGAGTCCCTTGATATCTCTACATATCACACATCTGTCATCTGCCTGTAATAATCTAGTCTCAGATTAAGCCAAAGAGTCTCCTCTCTGCCTGATGAAACAGGAAACATGAAATTTTAGAATTATTATACATTCATGTTTACCAACCTCAGATAGGCATTCAACATACTCCTGAAACATGATGAAATTCTCTTGTAAGCTTCTTCCCCTACTCACTACATCAAATATTTCATTCTGTTTTCTAACGTCATCTGAACCAAGTACTCATTGTCTGCCTCCCTCCCCCAAACCTCAGCTACCTTCATAATCTGGTGAGAGAAAAAAAAAAAAAAAAAACAAAAAACGCCAACAATAGCTGTAAGATTCAGACTTCCCATCTTCTCTACACCAAAAACAATCAACACTGTTATCTTTTTTTCCAGAATAATCTTCACTCAAGTTATAGGGAATAAAGAGTTGACTCTTTTCAACTATCAACACCCTCATATATACTGGAACCTCATCCATTCCCAATATCCTTATCTTCATTCTTTATTGGGTTTCAAAAACTGTCTTTCCCTACTGGATAATTTTAATATTCAAAACAGCCGTAATCTCCCTTCCTCTGAAAACGAACAGACCCTTGGCCTCCAATCTCATTTCAGTTGCTTTGTTTTCTCTGTTTTTAGCATTGCTTCTTGAACAAGCTGTCCCCTTGAATAATCTACTGGTTTTAGCAATTGTTCAGATCATGAAAGATTATTAATTTAGTTAAGCTCAAGCAACTTGTTAGGTTTCTTCCTTTTTTTATTCATGCATATTTCTTTATTAATTTCTCATTTTTTTTAAATTCACATCCAAATTAGTTAGCATATAGTGCAACAGGTTTCTTCTTAATCTCCTGTAAGCATGCTTTGTCAACATTTTTTTCTTATTTCTCTCCTATGTCTCATAAGGCTGTTCCTTCCTTGTGTTGTCTGTTTATAACCTTTTAAGTATTAGAATTTCCTCAGAATCAGTGCTAAGTTCTTTTTATTTCCCACTTTCCATGGCCTCAAGAGAAAATCTTGTCTATCTCCATGGGTGTAAATATCATTTTATGTCAGTTGTTCTGAAATTGTAGTGCTAGGTCAGCTCGCTATCTATATCTATTTATCTATCTATCTATCTATCTATCATCTACCTAACTAATCAAATTTCAGTTAACATTTCTATACTTAGATCTTACTCACATTTGTACTTCAGCTTCTCCAAAATTAAAATCTCAGTATCATCTGTCTTTATCTTCTACATTCTATTTTTAAATGAGTGTTCCATCCATCTGCTTGCTCAAACTCATTACCAACTAACTACTTTATTCTTTATTTTGTTCTCATATTTAAACCATTACCAAATTCTGTGACTTCTATCTCCAAATATATCTAAATTTTTTTCATTTCTCATCTCTACTGATACAACCCCACTCCAACTTGCATAGGCTCCTTTCTCTTCCACTACTGGTCTTTTCATTTACATTTGCCTCTGCCCTCCATCCAGCACTGAGAGCATTTTCCTTCTTTTTAAATAAAAGTCAGATTATTTACTACCTTAAAAAAGCTCAGCAACTTTCAATTGCCTTCAGAATAAAACTCCTATTGCCTAGAAGACCCTGCATGATCTGCCCCCTTTCTGTATTTCTATCTCATTTTTCACCATTAGCTCTCATGCTTTCTATCCTCCAGGCATATGAACTTTCATTCAGTGACCTGAAAATCAAACTCTTTCCTACCTTGGAGTCAGCATACAAGCAGTCCTGATCTTCAATGTGTTTCTCTCAACCTCCTCACCTGATGAACCATTTTCAGAACTTAGCTAGAACAACATCTTCCCAGGACATACTTCCTTTTGACTCCAAATTATCTTATGTCTCCACATTTTATATTTTCTGAAAACTGTTAGCCTCTTTGTCCCAGTGATTTGACATTTACCTCTGTTGTTTGTAAAATATCTGTCTTTCCCACTAGAATATAAGCTTACTGATCGCATGAATCATACCTATCTTGTTTAATGATGGATTTCCAACACCTGGGATAGTACATGGCACATGGTAGAACTTCAATAATATTTTTATTCCTAAATAAGAGAGTGCTCACTATCTGACCTCTAGACACTATGGATTTAAGTGTAGTTTGGCTACAGGAAGAATATGACAGCTTTGCTAATTTCAACATCTTGTGTTCCCATTCATTCTACCACTTACGAATACATTTATGTTTTATATACTTTACACTTTATGAACTTTCCAAACTGAAGCAGTATCTGGGACATGGTCAACTTTGGGCTAATAACAAAAATACTTTCCTCAGTCACAAGTTTCCAACCTAGGGAACAATGGTGAAACCTCCATGGATAATGGTGAGTTCCTCCCATTCCCCATGTGTGGATTATTCTCAGTGACTAGCTGGCCTTCTCAGGTGAAACTCAGTTTCTTATTGAACATTTGTTCTGAATATCATGTTATATTATAGATCAAATAGAATTTACTTTGCTAGCTTGGGCACATAAATCTTACTAATAGAACTTTCTATAGCAATACATACTCCCAATTCAACAAAGAAAATTTTAAAAGTTGTTACAATGCAACTTTTCACGATTCCTGAAATCTAAATGTAAAGGGATTTTCCCACAACCTCTTAGGCAGAAACAAAAACTTATTAAAAAGGTAATTTGCATTAAACTTTTATGTTCTTTCTCCATCACCAGAAACTAAACAAGCATAGAGTAGCATGTACCACCTAATGAAACAAAGAGTCAGAAATCTCTAAAACCTTCTAAGTCATCACAATATTATTTGCATGTGATCATTAAAGTAGCTATTAAAATATGCATAAGAAATCAGAGCATATTTCATTTGTGCATCTAATCTAAGAATACTTGGGAAAATACCCTTGATCTAAGTAAATTTTCCCTGAAACTACAGAGGGAAGAAAATAAAGTTATAAATAAAATTTTATCATATATATATTTTATATATTTTTTACATTATATAATACACACAAATATAGCAATTTAAATTCCACAGGTGGAATATACAATATAATCATTAAAATAAGGAATCTTAAAATAGAAGTAATACACTGGAAAAAAGTAACTGTACTACTATTAAAATATTTTAAACAAAGAAGATCTTTCTGGAGATCTCAACTACAATTACACAATTGAATTCCTTTTGGCACTTTTATTTATTTTTAATTTTTTTTAATGTTTATTCGTTTTTTGAGAGACAGAGACTGAGGGGGGGGTAGGGGCAGAGAGAGAGGCAAACACAGAATCCAAAGCAAGCTCTAGGCTCTAGACAGCACAGAGCCCAACGTGGGGCTCAATTTCACAAACCATGAGATCACGACCTGAGGCAAAGCTAGACACTTAACCAACTGAACCACCCACTGGCCCCCTTTGGCACTTTTAAAAATGACAGCTGCCCTACTAGATATACTAGACTAAAATGTTCTAGGGTGGATCCAGGCATATGTAATTTCTCATGTTAATTCCTCCACTTATCACCAATCTGCTTTTGTCAGGCTTTCTCACCTCTGTAATTGGACATAAAGCCACACTTTCAAACCGCAGTTCTAACTGTTTTCTGTGCTCTTACTGAGGCTAACTGGTTGGCTCTTCTTTCCAAGTTGCTTTCTGGTGATGGGCTATGTTTAATTGCCCTCCAGGTGTGTGCTGTCTGGTGGTCCTCACCTCTCTCATTGTTCAACCACTTGTATAACTTCCCTCCACTTGCTCAACTAAAGCTCAGCATTTCTTCAGTTGAGATGCAAAAGCATTTTTGACATTGGCCAAAATTGTCATTCTCTGATCTTTCAGTAGATGCAATGAAAGTTGTTGCCTGAGATTTCCAAAGTCATATTTTAAGATTTAAAATTTAAAGTTAAAGGGACTTTTGACTATATTCTAAATTACATATGCTAAATGGAAATAGCGTGACAAGGATCATCCAACTATCTTGGCAAACTAGAAGGCACTTATACATCAGCTTTCTCTCTATTCTCATACGTTTCCATCTTTAGAACATAATTAGTAAAGAGTTGTTCTGTGTCTGTCTGTACGTAGAGTTGAACAGACATCTAGTTAAATCTGAATTTCAGATATACAACACATATAGATTTTAGTATACGTATGTCCCAAATACTCATGGGACATAACTAAAATATTACCTGTTGTTTATCTGAAATGCAAATTTAACCAGTGTCCTATATTTGTATTTGCTAAATCTGGTAATCCTATACCAAACTCTATTCCAAAGCAGTGCAAGAAAACACTGATAAACAAAACTAAACAATTCTAGAAGCTTTTTATGGTTAGCAAATTCAATTTGCATATCTATTTTGACTATAATGGTGATGCAATTCTCAGATGTGTCTCTGGATTAATGGGAGGTACACAGCTATGGTTGAAATTATTTTAATATGAGGGATTTGGAAGGTTCAAGCAGAGAAAGAATTTAAGCAAATGGTAATAAATTTCTGTTCTGGAGAGTCAAAACTGAACTAGTAGAAAATACACATAAGCCTTTAAAATATTTCTTCACCGATTACAGTAAGTCTATGTCATGGCATATAAGATATTTTCCAAGTGATTGACAAAACATTTGAAAGTTAAAACTGAGACTAAAACTCCCTATAATGGCAAAGTATTTTGTGAAACTATTCTTAAATACATGTAGGCTAAGACATCTAATAAAGTTTTTGCAAAATTGTTTCCAATTCTCCTTTTTTCTTTTCAAGGAAAATGATAGAAATAAAGGCACAGACTATTCTAGTCAATGATCTTCCAGTCCCATTTCAAGAGGTTTTAGAGAGGCATCATCATGCTTTCACTCTTTTTACTGTATCATTTATCAATATATAAAAAATCAAGGATTTCTTTTTAATATTTATTTTTGAGAGAGAGAGAGAGAGAGAGAGAGAGAGAGAGAGAGTGTGAGCGAGCGAGCAGGGGCAGAGAGAGAGAGAGAGAGAGAGAGAGAGAGAGAGAGAGAGAGAGACAGACACAGAATTTGAAGCAGACTCTAGGCTCCGAGCTGTCAACACAGAGCCTGATGCAGGGTTTGAACTTATGAATTATGAAATCATGACCTGAACCAAAGTCAGATGCTTAACTGACTGGGCCACCCAGGTGCCCCAAGGATTTTTCTTTTTAATAATACATGTTAGCTAACAAAATATTGATTTACAGAGGGGAATCCTAAGGATATCAAGGCTTAGACAGTTCAAAAAATAATCATATGCAACAACAGAATTGCTTGTATATATACCAATAAAGCATTCAAAAATGGTATTGGTTTAAAAATACCTTTTCTTGTCCCAGCATAAAATCACAAGGGAGAGGAAGTTCATTTTTTTTTCCTGATGCTAAAACTCTAAAGCTTCAGGAAATTTCTTTATTACTTAGTACTGTATGTTCTAATCAAGCATAAAGAAGGAAAGTGACTACTATCAAAGGACCCATAAAAAGAGTTTATGATGTTTCAGAATCAGACAACATAAAAAAGGACATATTCAAATTAGAAACACTATTATAAAGTGTGATTCTATAAGGAATCTCCATAACAGTCTTAATAATGTGATTAAAGAGACAAAGTAATAGCAATATACACAAGTACTAATTAGAACATTGAAACTATTACGCCTCATGTGGGAGACAAGTCATAAAATTCAAAGAATATTTGTAAGAAACACTATCAGACTGGCTTTTAAGTTTTTTAGTGCCTGAGGCAGATTTTGTGAACTTGTGGTATGAGTTGAAAATGTTTAAGGGGTTTCAATTGGCCTAATAATGCATGCTTGTTTCACAATCTTATTATAATATAAAAAATAATTTAGAAAGAAATAGTTTTTCTATACTAGGCTCAAATGGTACAGTTTATGACAAGTCTAAAAATTGAACCAAATTCTATAATATTCCAGATAATAAAACTGCACTTAAAAAAAAAAAAAAAAAACTAATCTATACCATTATTGTGGTGCCATAAGTTTTAGGTGACTAGAGGTGGTAATAAATAGGAATAATTCTATAATTAGAACAAGATCATCAGTTCAATATTTATTGTATTATCAACTATTTTAACTTGAAAATTGTATGACATTATTTACATACAGCCCATAAAAGTAAATTGCAGTTGAAATTATTATTTAAGAAATTCAGAGCAAAGAGCAATAAAAATAGGAAACCAGGATTACTATGTAGTCTTACCCATTTCCTAATATGGGGCCATAACCTAGGCTATCTACTATTTAGCAGTTAGGGTAATGAAAAGTATGGTCAATGAAATCAGTTTCACAATTGATTTTTGGTTGATATGCTGAGAAAATAAGATACTTCATCAAGTAAACTTTTTCTTTTTAATACACGTTATACTCTTCTCTAGGAAGTTCAAATTTCATAGTGAAGATTAGAAAAACCCTAGAGAAAAAGTGACATATTAACTCTACTTCTTGGTTAAGCTGACATACTTATCAGCGAAAGGGATTTTTGAATCCTAGAAAGAGACTTTTTAACCCTAAAACACCTAAGAAACATAACAAGGACAGACTTTCCTCAAAAAGGAATTTGGAAAGCCTGAATTAAATTATTCACACTTTCCCAATGGAGAAACAAATTAGCTACTCACAAAGGGACAAAACATCTTCAGTGAAAATCAGAATTTATCTCGTATGTTTATGTAAAGATAAAATAATATATGTAACAATATTCTTAACAGTATTTGTAATTATAGCAAAGAGCTTCAGAATTCTTTTAAGAAGAGCTTTTAAAATAGGTCGATATTATAAAGGCTCAGTACAATTAATCAAAAACAATATTAAGAGAAGCAAAATAATGAAGGTTAGTTTGTAAGGCTCCTGTTGGTCTTGAACATAGTGAGAAAACTATATAGCACACACTGATTTACAGAGTGAATTGAATGCCCATCAGGATGACCTCTATATACTTTGTTTTTCTAAAACAGAGATAAATGAAAATGATCTCTGCCCTCATCAACTAGTTTACATGGCTAGTTAACAACAGAGATCAACATCACTCATCATCAGGGAAACACAAATCAAAACTATGATGAGATATCACCTCACACTTGTCAAAATGGCTAAACTCAACAACAAAAGAAATAACACGTGTTGGTTAGGATGTGGGGATCTACATTCTTGGTGGGAATGCAAACTGGTTCAGCCATTCTGGAAAACAGTATGGAGGTTTCTAGAAAAGTTAAAAATAGAACTATCCTATGATCCAGCAATTGCACTGCTAGGGATTTGCCCAAAGAATACAAAGCTGTATGTTTTAAAGTCAATTCATCTGGAGATAGAGCTAAAGACTAAATGGAAATTGAGATGTCTGATAAAAATATTTTCCCCAAAAGACAGACCGTATATTTGCATTCAGGTTTCATGACTTACTAAACATCTCTTATCTGTAGACTGAGAATATTAGCACTACCAATCATTGAGAACTGTTGTGATTTCATGGCATTTATATCAGTGTCTAGAAGGCAGTGAATGCTAAAGGTTTCTGTAGTGACGATGATGATGATGATGATGATGATGATGATGATGATGATGATGATGATGAAGGTGGTGGTGGTGGTGTCAATGGGGATAAAATAACCTGGAATGCAGAAAAGATTTGAAACAAAAATAATATTCTGAAATCTATTGTCAATTGCATACAAAAACAGAAAATATTGCTCATAGACACGTGGTTTAATGGTCGGCCGTGGTATGGTGGTGACCTTGTACGTTTCCATATAAGTGAAACAGGTGAAGCTTATCTGCAGTCTCACCCAAGGCTTACTTGGCAGGTGACCTCTGATTCTCCAGGAACGTGTGAAGAGAGGCAGTCTTCCAAAAGGCGATCACATCTTCCATCTACCTCTCTATTTTGTGGGAGGCAGTTTCTCATCTACCTTTCTAGAGCTAGTGAGACATGGAAATTTCAGTCTCCCCTCCCTTATAAAACTACTTGTCTGGAATTGGCTTCCGGATGGCAGAACAGACCACTGGCTCATTATGCCAACTATCTAGTCCCTCTGGTTCTTTGACACAGATGACAGACACCATGCTGAGCTTGTCTGTGTTAAGTAATTAACTAATGGGCTTGTACGGTGGCAGATGGCAGCTACACTTGTGGTGAGCATAGCGTAGCATTACACAGAGAAGTTGAATCACTCTGTTGTGCACCTAAAACTAATGTAACACTGTGCATCAAATATACTCAAAACTGAAAATAAAAAGCATGAAAAAAAACCATTTGGGTATGTTGTCTCCTTATAGGCTATATATATGGAAGACTAGAAAATTTTATAGCAGGTACAGTAGTCACTGCTGTTTAGGGACTACTGGATCTTTTGATGTTACCTCAACTTGAGACGGCTATCTCACAAGATGAAAATTTTCTAGTGAATTGAATAAAATGTAAACTTGTTGTCTGAATAAATGATACCTCATCGATTTTTAACTACCAGAACAAAAACTAACATCATCATGTTGATGGAACGATAGAATAGTTGACAGAGTAGAATAGTAACAATAATATATTTCAACATATTCCAGAATGTACACAGCAGTTTTATTGGAAAGCGACTGAAGAGATCAGTTACTAAAATAACTTCATAATTATGAAAAGACAAAAATAATTAAATGCTATAATACATTACTAAGTTTGGGATTCATTGAAGCATTTAAACACAATTATTAAACTCTTGGACTTCATTAAAAATGGACAGATCTATACCATATGTCCTTATTTATCATTCACTTCATCACATATTCTGATCTTCCATCAGAAGAAGCATATGCCACAGAAAGCAGAAAAGGATCAAACTAGGATTTTCAAACAGTCTTTACTTAAATTATAACTTTGGTGTACTGCCAAATAACCATCTGCCTTATATACTAATTAGACCTGTACCACTTAAAAGATATCACTTAAAACAAGTATTTATAGCTTGAAATTTCAAGATATAGTTTCTAATTTAAGGAAATATGTTATCATACTAATAAAGTTATTTTAAATCTTCACTATAGAAAATGTTAGGATAGAAAATGAATTGAGATGTAAAAAATAGTTTGTATTAAGTATAGATTTACTCGTCAAGAATGAACAAGTATGAACTAAGAAATAATATATCAGAGAGTAGGGATTTATGTGAAAAACCTACTACAAAGAGATTCAGTTATTTCCAATCCACTGGGAGTGCATAAGGGTTTATTATTAGAAATACATATTGTGGGAAAATCTGAGAGAAGTATTACCTAAATGTAGAGCTATTTAGATTATCTATTTCTTCATGAATCAGCTTTGGTAGTACAGGTCTCTCAAGGCATATAAAAATGTCAAAGTTATTGGTATAAGCTTGAAATATCTCATTTTTAAAATATTCATAGGATTTGTATTGGCATCTCTCTCCTTTTTCTCTTTTTGTGTGTATTCATCCATCTGGCTATAGGTTTATTGGGGTTTTAATTTTGTTTTTGTTTGTTTTAATGTCTATTTCTTCTTTAGAAAGAGAAAGAGATGCTGAGCATGAGCAGGAGAGGGATAGAGAGAGAGGGAGACACAGAATCCGAAGCAGGCTCCAGGCTCTGACCTGAGCTGAAGTCAGACGCCCAACCGACTGAGCCACCCAGGCGCCCCAGTTTTTTTTTTTTTTTTGAAAACCAGTTTTGATATCATCGATTTTTCTCTATTGTTTATTTTCTATTTTCTTGATTTCTGTTCAATTTATTTCATTCTATTACATGGGATTTTATATGCTTTTCTGTTTGTTCTAGTTTCCTGAAGTAGATGCTTAGGCCACTAAATTTAATACTTATTTTATAATGTTATCACTTAAATCCATAAGTTTCTCTCTAGTCAATCACCTCTCACTTGACATATTTTGAACCAGTTATTAGGTGAATCCATATTTAGGAACCACTATGTCTCTTGATAAATTGACCATTTTATCCCTAATAATATTTCTTAACTAAAGTCTACTTTGCCTTTCATTAATATAGCCACTCAAAATGTGGGTTACAATTTTCATTGAAGTCTTCCATTCTTCTACTCTTCCTAAACTTCTTTATATTTAAATGGGTTTCTCGTAAACAGTATATTACTTCTTACATATCTAACCAATCTGATAGTCGGTGCCTTATAATTGGGGTATTACCAAATACACTTTTATTAGAATTGCGGATACAGTTTTGTCTTAATATACCATCATGTCCTTTATTTTCTATTTGCCCCATTTTTGTTTCCTTTCTCTTCTTTTTCTACTTTCTGGATGCTTAATTGAGCATTAGTTTCATGTGCTATATACTTTGCTATATATTTTTAGTGGTTATTCTATGCCTTGTGAAATAAATCTTTAATTTACCATAGTGTATCTTAAAATAATGATATATCATCTGTTTTCTAAGAACTTTAAAACAGTACACTGAATTTTTCTCTTCTCACCATCTTGTGGTTTTGCTGCCATATGTATCCCTTCTACATGTCAATTATTTTTAAAAGATTTTAAAATAAAAAATATATTTTACATTTAACACACATTTACTATTCCCGACACTTTATTCTTTTGCTTATATTAAAATTTCCATCTGTCATCATTTTCCTTTTTTCTGAAGAAGTTAAATTTCCCATACCTGTCAGAGCAATCAGACAGCAAAAAGAAATAAAAGACATCCAAATTGGTAGGAAAAAGTAAGACTTCCACCATTTGCAGTTTACATGACACTATATAGAGAAAAGATGAAGACTCCACCAAAAAAAAAACTATTAGAACTGATAAATAAATTCAGTAAAGTGCAGGATTCTAAACCAACGTGCAGAAATCAGTTGCCTTTCTGTATATTGATAATGAAGCAGCAGCAGAAGAAATTAAGAAAACAATCCCTTCACAACTGCACCAAAATATACCTAGGAATAAACTTCAACAAGGAGGTAAAAGACTTGTACTATTATAAAATATTGCTGAAAGACATTGAGGATGACACAAACAGAAAGACATCCCATGCTAGTGGATTTGAAGAGTACTGTTAAAATGTCTATACTAAACAAAGCAATTGACACATTTAATGAAATTCCTATCAAAACATCAACAGCATTTTTCACATAAATAGAACAAACAATCCTAAAATTTGTATGGAACCACAATAGCCAAAGCATCTTTGAAAAAGCAAAGCAAAGCTGGAAGTATCACCAGTCCAGATTTCAAGTTATGTTACAAGACTGTAGTAATCAAAACAGTATGGTACTGGTATAAAAATAGACACATAGATCAATAGAACAAAACAGAAAACCCAGACATAAGCCCACTATTAAATGATCAATTAATCTTTGACAAAGGAAGCAAGAATATGCAATGGGGAAAATCTCCTGAAAAAATAGTGTTGGAAAAACTGGACAGCTACATGCAAAAGTGTGAAACTGGACCACTTTCTTAAACCATAAACAAAAATAAATTCAAAATGGATTAAAGACCTAATGTGATACCTGAAACCATAAAAATCCTAGAAGAGAGCAGAGGCAATAATGTTTCTGACATTAGTTGTAGCAACATTTTTCTAGATATTTTTCCTGAGGCAAAGAAAATATAATATACAAAGATAAACTATTCTGATTACATCAAAATAAAAAAAATAAAAACACTTCTGCACAGGGGAGGAAAGGATGAACGAAACTAAAAGACAAGCTACTGAATGGGAGAAGGCATTTGCAAATGACATATCTGATAAAGGATCATTATCCAAAATATATAAAAAACTTCTACAATGCAACACTCAAAAACAAAATGATCCAAGTAAAATGGGCAGAAGATATGAAAAGATTTCTCCAAAGAAGATATACAGATGGTCAACAGACACATAAAAACATGCTCAAAATCACTCATCACCAGGAAAGTGCAAATCAAAACCATAATGAGATATCACCTCCCACCTGTCAGAATGGCTAAAATCAACAACGCAAGAAACAACAAGTGTTGGTGAGGATGTGGAGACAAAGGAACACTCCTGCACTGTTGGTGGGAATGCAAACTGGTGCTCCTACTGTAGAAAACAGTATGGAGGTTCCTCAAACATTAAAAATGGAACTATCTTACAATCCAGTAATTGCACTACTGGGTATTTACACAAAAAATACAAAACACCAATTCAAAGGGTTACATGCACCATTACGTTTATTGCAGCATTATTTACAATAGGTAAACTATGGAAACAGCCCAAGTGTCCACTGATAGGCGAAAGGATAAAGAAGTGGTGCGTGTGCAAGTACACACACACACACACACACACACACAGGAATATTATTCAGGCATAAAAAGAGAATGCCATCTTGTTATTTGCAATGATGTGGATGGAACTAGAGAGTGTGATATTAATTCAGTCAGCCACAGAAAGACAAATACCATATGATTTCCCTCATATGTGGAATTTAAGAAATAAAACAAATGAGGAAAGGAAAAGAGAGACCAAAAAACCAGACTCTTAACTATAGAGAACAAACTGATGGTTACCAGAGGTGGGTGGAGAAATGCCTGAAATAGGTGATGGGTATTAAGGAATACACTTACCACGATGAATACTGACTGAGTAATGTATACAAGTGTTGAATCACTATGTTTTACACCTAAAACTAATATAACACTGTATGTTAACTATAATGGATTAAAATTAAAAAAAGTATTTCCTAAAGTATAGATCTGTTAGTGATGAATTCTCTGTGCTCTTGCTTGTCTGGAAAGGTTTTCATTTCACCTCATTTGTGGAAGATAGTTTCAGTGAAGATTTACTTTGGCAGGCTTTTGTTTTGTTTTTCATTGTTGTAAAAACTGTCTTTGTATATATAAAGGCATCTGATAACATATCTACTGTATTTTTTTTTCCTGTTTCTCTGTGTGTGGTGTTTCCTTTTGCTTTGGTTCTTTTAAAATTTATCTAGCACTGTTTTGTAAGCAGTTTGCAATGTGCTTTGTCACATTTTTAATTGTGTGATCCCTCTGTTTCAGATTTGTGGAGCTTCTTGGATTTCTGAATTTATAATTTGAAATAAAATTCATAATGTTTGACTGCTATTTCTTCAAATATTTCTTCTCTTTTTTCTTGGGACTTCCTTTGCAACATTTAGTATTTCCCCTGAGGTAATTAATGTTCTTTTATTTTTCTTTTTACCTCAGTTTAGATAGTTTCTATTGCAATGTCGATTATTTCATTAGTCTTTTTTTAAAATTGTGATTAATTTGCTGTGAAGAATCCCAAAACCAAGTAGCATAAAAAATGATAATCATTTATAGTTATTTGTTATCAGAATTCTGCGGGCTAAATGGACTCTCGTAGGTAGTTCTTATTTAGACTTTCTCTATGCATTTGTGATAAGACAGCACAGCAGCTAGAGCCTGAGTTATCTCGAAGGCTTCCTCACTCATATCTGGCATTTGATTCGGGAGTGATTGGAGACCTCAGCAGGGTTCTTACCTGAACCCTTACAAACATCACCTGGACTTCCTCACTGCATGGTGGCTGCACTTAAGAGTGAACATCCCAAGATGGCTAAGTGAAGAAGTGATGCCTTTTCTATCCTAGACTGGGAATTCATGCAGCATTATTTTGACTACTCCTTAATAAGAAAAATAATTATCTAACACCAGTTTTATCTGATACGTGAACTTCATTAAAAGAAGATATTGAAATATAGTTAAAAGAAAATACATATATTGATTTTTATGTTTAATAACCTATTTCTCTTAAACTTATTGTATTCATCTTTGAAAACGTGGAGAAGGTTGTTCCACAGGGTTTAGGAAGCAACAGTTATATTAAATGTTAAAACTGGACATTTAGTTACTATTTGCCACATGTGTTTTTTGTAATTTCAATTATCCCGTTATTGATAATATTTCAATAAAGTTGTAAATATAAGATTCTTTAGGTTAAGTTAGACAGGTCAAATATTTGTTAAGGATTCTTCTGTTCAACAAATATCAGGAACAGCCTTAGTAAAGAGTGAAGAGCAAATTGGTCATGGCATTTACCTTCATAGAGATTACAATTGGAGGCACATATTGATGGAATAATTATTTAAATAATTTTGAAAAAAAAAAACTTTAACGAAAACCATGAGAACATTATCTGGGGAGATAGGTAAAAATCTGGATAATTAACAACATTTCCCTAAGGGAGAAGATCTCAAATAAAATGTATTGGGCAAGTAACAGGCAATCTGGCAAAATGAGTAGATAAAAAACTTCAATCTTTAAAATAAAAGATAGGGTGGCTATAATATGATCAATATGAATGATTTGACAAGAGGGAAGAAGACGCTGATTAGCAAGGAGTACAAAGAAAAGACAGAAACCAGATTAGGTAAAACCTTGTATAAGAAGTAAAATATTTTTTATTTTTATCTTAAGAGAAGGGCAGAGTATTAAAGGGGAAGAGAAGCAACCTGAGCACACCTACATTAAAAAAAAAAATAACCTTAAGGGTACCTGGGTTGCTCAGTTGGTTAAGCGTCCAACTTCAGTTCAGGTCACGATCTCACAGTCTGTGAGTTAGAACCCCACAATGGGTTCTGTACAGATAGCACAGAGCCTGGAGCCTGCTTCAGATTCTGTGTCTCCCTCTTTCTCTGCCCCTTCCTCACTCGCACTGTGTCTCTATCAAAAATAAACATTAAAAAAATTAAAATAATCTGTACATAACTGTAAATGGAAAGGGACGAGGTCATTTTCACCTAAGCAAATGTTTCACGTTATCTCATCGTATGATTCCATCCATTATACTGTATTTATTATAACATTATATATTTTGTGTAGTATGGTACTGTATATATATTTGTTATATAATTATATTTCATGTTTTAGAGGAATTTGGAGAAATTTTCACTTTATATGTTTGTAGGTCACTTTAAAATTTCAATTTTATGAAAATAAAGTCCCTTCAATAAGCAAAATAATGTCACTTCAAATTATAACATGGCTTTTTGAAGCTTCAGATGATGTTATATTTGAATTTAGAATCATTGGCTCTACGCCTATGGCAGCCAGGAGAGGAAATATTCTGTCACCTCTACAGAGTCACCAGGATAGTAGATAATTTGCCAAGAGATTACTTTCTCTAATGAAAAATGTGTAAGCTCTTCATAAAAAGAAATTAATTAAATAAGAATGGTATATACCCTCTAACCTCTGAGTTTCATATAAAAAGTAAATCCTGATGTAAAACAAATCCATTTTGTCATAAAGTAAAATTTGTATGAAATTTCATAATGCATCTAATTTGTAACATTCCAATTGTAAGAAACCTCAATAAACTGTGCAGTCGTCCAGTAATCCAGATGATAGCCAAAGGAATGAAGAAAATCCTTAAAAGATGCAAAGCCATCCTAACACTTTTTGCAAATTTTTACAAAATTTACATAATCTCAATCACTTCTGGCTCCATTCTGTGCTATGCAAATGAACAGAAATGAACTCCCTTTTTTAAATCCTCCCCACAATGAATACCATGCAAATAATTTAGGAGTGCAACAGAATTTTTAAAAGATTTGTGGGAGAGATAAAGGACAGGTTTGAATCTTAGGAAACTAAAATAACCATACGAACATTAAAACGGTCAATGTTATTCGAATATATTTGGCCATCACAATTTTAAGCATTTCCACTAGACATTTTCCCAACTTTCCCTAAATCTCCTGCTATCTGCTTTATTCTTTCTCTGCTTCTTTCACATTTAGAGTCAACACCAATTCACTCATTGAACAATTTCTTATGGGAAACTCACCATGTCCCTTCCCAGCCCCTTTATGAGACATGAAGATTCAGTATGAATAGAATCTAGTGCTTAACTTCAAGAATTTCATAAGGCTAGCTCAAGAGACAACAAAACAGCCTTGGTGTGAATAGAATGCCTAGTGTTTTATGATTGCACTCCATATGACAGGTACTTAATATATCATTTTAGAAATTTTATGTAGTATAATGAAAAGTGCCTTAATTTTCAAGTCAGTCACACACAAGTTCAAACCCCAGGTCTTCTTTTTCCTAGCCAGGAAATGCAAGACAACTAACATTTCCGTCTCATCAGGTAAGCACTGGGCATCATTAAGCCTATTGTGTTTTTTTTGTTTGTTTGTTGTTTTTTTACGTGTGTATAATTATACTAAACTGGTACATGGCATGTGCTTAATAACTGATTCCGAGAACTAAATATTAAATATTTCAGGACTTTAAATGTACGTTTTATGAAATAATAGTTTAGTGATGTGCTCTTTGACACAGATTGTATGGAAGTACCTTTTTTTAGATTAATAAATTATAAGTCTCCTCAAAATTGTACATGTTTACCTATTGTTACTAATGAAAACTCAGAAAAGTTAAGTAATTTGCCAAAAGTTACAATCTTAAAAATTACAAATTTAAGTAATTTGTCTAAGGATACAAAGGTATACCAAGGTAAGAGTTTCATTTAACGTTCTATTTCCTGGACACAACTGTTTGTAAATAGACAAATATTGCATTTTATATTCCACACTTATGGATTCATGAAAATTATACTGTTAATTTCCTGGATAGGCTCTAAAGTTCTGTGTTTTGTTCAGCTTCATGGTAACAACACTGTTTGGTTTTTTTACTTCAATTATTACACAAAACCACTGAACTGAATTATTCAGTTGTTCATAGCATCTATCAAATTGCTCATCATGGAAGAGAAAACATTTCATTGCATGGGAAAAACTCGTTTATAATTTCCCAAAAATATATGGAAAAATTTAATATTAAGCCCCTAGATTCATCTTACCAAATTATAACAGTATCAAAGACTAATAGATAATTTGTTATTCCTTAACATGAACCTTGAGGAATTAAAAAAGAATGAAATATCCTACAACACAGACTTCTTTGCCTCCTACACTTAATAAAGTGTTAGGCTCTTAAATTTAGCTCAACAATTATTTTCCATTATGAATTTGAAATTTAATGTAACATGTAGAATCCAATTAGGACCTGCTTCTGTTTTTACTTCTATAATTATTTTAATTAATACCATTAACCTTCTGATTTCTTTAGTGCCTATCACCTGTTCCAACTAAAGAAAGCAATATTTTCCATGAAAAGGTAAGATTGCCATATTTGATGGTGCATTTCTATGTTAAACCCCAGCTTCAAGGGTTATGTAGGCCACCAGATGTGGATCTGTACTTTTACCTGTGTGTGCTTTCTATAGTGCAAGGAAATAAAATATAAATGAGTTTAGCTTTCTAGCTCCTCTATTACTCAAACAACCTCTACTCAGGAAGTATAATGCAAAATAAAATACTGTGGGCCAGGAAACAGAATGAAGGAATTCTATATCTGAATCTGTTCACATGTGACTATGTTCAATAATCAGGTTAATTCACTCTCCAGAATCGCGGTTTCCTCTTCTGCAGTTGTGGTTAATGATGTCCTGCTTAACTTACAATATTGTAAAATGGCAAGTGAGAAAAAGGGAATTCAGAAAAAGTGATATACCAATTTTTTCACAAATGGAAAGCATTGTCATTTATGTGTAATCTCAGGATGCTTATGATTTGTGAACTGTATTTCAGAAAATAAAATTAATATTTTTAGGATAAAATTTTATGTTTTACCAACCAATGCCTTTCATTTTGCTCTGAATGGATATATTGAATCATGTTGCTTGCCTGTCATGGATTTGTCTTGGATTTCTGATCAGTTTTGTCTTTTTTTGTTGCCGTTTATTTTGAGAGAGAGAGCACACAAGTGTGGTGGTCAAAGAGACGGGGAGAGAGAGAATGCCAAGCAGACTGACAGTGTGGACCCTGACGTGGGGCTCAAACTCACAAACCACAAGATCATGACCTGACCCAAACCCTCTGACCCACCCAGGAGCCCCTCAGTTTTGTCTTTCTAAAAGGAAAGAAACTTGTGAGAAAAAATCAGAATGAACAGAAAGTATAACCTGCTAATTCCAACTTTTCTATAAAATAAAAAATGTTAAAAAAAAAAAAAAACCAATACACCTACGAAAAAAATGAAGAAATTCTCCTTATATCATTTTAAATCTTCTCACTAGTTGTTTCTTCTCCATCCCCTGATTCTCCCAGTGTCTATTCTGGCCCAGAGTCTCTAAAGAGCTGAAAGTTATTTTTTTGACATTTGTTCTTCTATTGTTTCCATTTTTTTAATCTTTATTTGTTTTTGAGAGAGAGAGAGAGAGAGAGAGAGAGAGAGAGAGAGAGAGAGAGAGAGAGAGAGAGAGGCAGGCAGAAAGAGAGAGAGAGGAAGACAGAATCGGAAACAGGCTCCAGGCTCTGAGCTCTCAGCACAGAGCCCAGAGCCCCACGTAGGGCTCAAAACCACAAACTGCGAGATCATGACCTGAGCTGAAGTCAGACACTTAAATGACTGAGCCACCCAGACCCCCATTCCCCATTTCTGCTTTAAGGAATAATGTCAACATTCTCAGACATAGGGGTACTTTTGAATTCATAAGAGAAATTACGTTTATGAAGCATTCAAGAGTTGTTTTAAAGTCTATTCCATAACGATGTGTCAGTGTGTCATTTACATGATTCACATGCAGTTGACAGTTGTTACTGAGGATTTCACACTGTCAGCCCAGAGTAGGCAAACTCATTTTAGGTGAGTTGCTGCTAACATGGCTAACACATGAATTTCTTATTCGTGTTGGCAAAGAATCACCTGAAGGATGTGTAAAGGCACAAAATGAATTAGGAAATAACAGAACTCAGAAAGGAAACTGACTGCTTTTAAATGCCACTGATATGATTATGGTAATGCTTAAATGGCACAGGTCTTCGGAAACAAGTTATCA
Organism: Panthera tigris; assembly: GCF_018350195.1. Taxonomy (NCBI): domain Eukaryota; kingdom Metazoa; phylum Chordata; class Mammalia; order Carnivora; family Felidae; genus Panthera; species Panthera tigris. Next base: position 45,139,179 of record NC_056660.1, read on the forward strand.
ACTTAAGACATTAATACACTACAAATCCTCGTTTTTAGAATTTTTCAATGGATTGTATTTTCTATTATCAAAGGAAGATTTCAGTAAAGCAAGAGGAAATATCCACTACTGCTCCATATTAAGTAAAATAATGTTAGCATAACTGAACCTTTTCCTAGACACTTCCTACTTGTTTTTGCAAGAGGGGTAAATTTGTCTAGTTCTACCTATTTTATTCATTTATTTTTTTTAATGTGTATTCACTTCTGAGAGACAGAGCATGAGTGGGGAAGGGGCAGACAGAGAAGTAGACACAGAATTCATAACAGGCTCCAGGCTCTGAGCTGAGCCCCAACATGGGGCTCAAACTCAGTAACCATGAGATCATGACAGGAGCTGAAATCAGACGCTTAACTAACTGAACCACCCAGGTGTCCCTGGTTCTACCTATTTGAAAAAAATTGTTTATACATTTTGAGAGAGAGAATGAGCATGATTAGGGGAAGGCCGGAGACAGAGGGAGACAGAGAATCCCAAGCAGGCTCTGCACTGTCAGTACAGTGCCCAATATGGGGCTCAATCTCATGAACTGAGAGGTCACGACCTGAGCTGAAATCGAGAGTTGGACGCTTAACCGACTGAGCCACCTAGGCGCCCCTGTCTAATTCTACCTGTTGCCTTCACTGTGCTGCCCTAGTTTTTCCTATACCCTGTTCCAGGATCTGGTTCATTCTGTCTCCAGATATATTATGTGAATAGCAAGGATCTGTAACTCTAAGTAATCAAACCCCATTCTTTATTAATGTAAAGATCATCAAAGGCATTTCTCTCTCCCCTTGAGTAATATAAAAAGTGTTTTTTTTTTCTTCTATCTTGGGAAACATGGTGCAAATACAAGTGTTAGAATCAATAATGAATTTGAGAGAAATGATGAAATAACAATGATGAGTTTGTTTTACCATCTGTTACAGACATGCCTGACTTCATTTTCTGCTTTCTCAATCGATTTATAATGTTACTTTTTCTCTTAGTAAAACATTAAAAATTAAGTGAAGGAAGTCTATAATGGCAGAATTTACTCCTTATTTACATTGTTTAATCATAATAAAACTGTAAGCAAAGATATCATGAATTATTTTATCAGTTTTAAGATTAATGAATAAAAATTTTCTCATTCTATTTTAGGGATTTCAATTTAATAGGATGGTAAGTCAATTAAAAAACATACACTATGTGTCAGGCACTGTCTCATATTGGGAGTTGGAAGTTGAACAAGATAGAGCTTAGAAGTTCATTGTAATGGTGGAGAAAAAAAAAATCACTGAATGTATAGACTGCGTATCCCTCACATTATAGAATCACAACTTCCTTTTGGGTGCCTCTTCTACTTGTGTCTAGACTGGAAAAAAATAAATACAGATGCACATTTGAGAATATTGAAAGCAATCTAAATATAACCTGTCCAATCAATTCCCAGGAAAACCAAGGTGGGCACATGATCTGAGTTTGGCCAGTTGAGTCCTTCAACATTCAAATCTTGAGTGATTAACTAAAGGAAAAGCCAAGGCAGCTGTGATTCATTCTCCCAGTGTTTATACCTTGAATGGTGAACAATTTCTTCCTTCCTCCTTCCTAGCCCTCTGGAGTCTTTCTGGACCCTTTTCATATTCAGACCTACTTTAATTAGCCTTCCCATTTCTTCCATGTGTTCCTAATTTCTTCCCAAAAAATTCCTTTTTGACAAGTTAGCATAAGCTTCTTACTGCTTTTGATGAAAGCACAAAAATCTATCCAAAACCTGCAGTGTTTATTTAATGAAGAATGCAAAATATAGATAAATGAGAAATTAGCTTTTCATTATTAATGACTGAAGATTTGAAAACTTCTCTATTTCTTAACCACACTTGTGTGAGAAACATCATCTTTCTCACCAAGTTCTTTTCACACAATTTCAAGCAAAACATTTCCATTCAATCCCCAGTTATACTTGGGTCCTGTGAGTTTCCATGGTATGCAATGGGAACAATTTTATACCTTCAATATTAGTAGGTCTCAAACTTTATCAACTTAGAAGAAAATAAAAAGCTATATCCTAGAACATATAAAGTATTAAAAACAAACCAAAAGACCTACTTGAAAGTACGAGAAGGTGTTTATGCAGGCAGCAGAGCTTTTTAAGTGAATCAGATTAGGACATGTAAGAATTTTAATTCTGTGATTTTTTTGTGTGTCTGCAGGTGCTCTTGCTTCTATCATATCTTGCAAGTGAAAACTCCATCTTGCTAGATCTAGGTGGCAGAGGATACAGTCATGAATCAGCAGAGCTGACGAAAATTTAGGGAGAAATTCCCGGGAATGGGATCAAAATCTGATTACAAACTCTGCCCGGTTCAGCAACTAATTCCAAAATGATGCGTGTGTAGGAATGGCCAGGAAAACAGCCGCCATACAGGAGAGCAGTCTGTGAAAATATCAAACCGCTCCATGTAGTTTGCTGCTCTTTTGTCTGACATCCCCTGCCTTTTATGTAGCTCAACTTGCAGAGAAGTTTAGCAAGAATGCCAAAGCATCTGAATATATTCAAAGAAACATTAGAAATTATGTTTAAATTGTTCAAATATATGTTTTAACACCTTTTACAAACAATAAAATTCTCCCATTGTAAATGGATATGTCAATGATCTCTTATAATTAAATTTATAATTCTAATGTTTTTAATGTTTATTTATTTTTCAGAGAGAGCAAGCCAGGGAGGTGACTGGGGAGGGGCAGAGAGAGAGGTGGACACAGAATCCGAAGCAGGCTGCAGACTCTGAGCTCTCAAGCAGAGCCCAAGGCAGGGCTCGAATCCAGGACTGTGATCATGACCTGGGTCAAAGTCGGATGCTTAAAGGACTGAGCCACTCTGGTGCTCCATCTAGTAAATTTATAGTGCCATAACCACGATCTAGTAATAGATCGTTCCCTTCACACCAAAAAGTTCACTCTGCCATTTGCAGTCAATCACCCTGCCCACTCCCATACGTAGGCAAATGCTCTGCTTTTGTTTTTTGGAAATCTGCCTTCTCTAGAATTTCACATTAAGTACAATTACTCATCGTGCAGTTTTAGGGTATATTTTACTTAAAGTATCTTTGAAGTTCATCCATGTTTCAACATTTTTAAAAGTATACTACATTGTGTTTATGTATCAGTTGATAGACATTTAGACTGTTTCCTGGTTTTGACTATTACCAATAACACAGCAGGAAGCATTCATGTTCAAGAATATGTGTAAGCAAATATTTTCTTTCTCGAGTAGGTATTTAGAATTCTTAAATTGTATGTTACTATACAATATGTTTACCTTTCTCAGAAAAGGCCAAAGTGTTTTCCAGAGTGGCTAAACCGTTGTACATTCCCATCTGTTTCTCCACCTTTTCATCAATACCTGGTATCACCAGTTCTTGATGACAGCCATTTCATTAGGTGTGTAATGGTATTTCACTGTAGTTTTAATTTGCATTTTCCTAACGACTAATGGTGTTGAGCATTTTTCATGTGCTTCTAAGCTATTCCTGTAACTATAAAAATATCTATATTTGCAACTAATAATCTGAAGATAAATCAAGAAAATAGCTTATAATAGCATCTAAAAATAAAATACCTGGGAATAAATTGAACAAAAGAAGTGCAAGATATGTAGCTTGAAAACAACATTAAAAAAAAAAAAAGAGAGAGACCTGCCATGTTTGTGAGTTAGAAGACCCTGTCTAGTCAAGATGACAATTATCTTCTAAATTTACTATACATTTAATATAATGCCTATCAAATTTCTAGCAGGACTTATGTAGAAATTAACAAGCTGATGTGAAAGGGCAAAGGACCAAAGATAGGCAAAACCATTTTTAAAAAGATGAGTCAAGTTCGAGGACTCAAGAATATTCTCATAAAGCTTATAAAGCTACAGTAATCAAGACACTAGAGTCTTAAGCATAATTATAGAAATATATTCTGGATATAAATCTTTTAACAGATATATGGATTCATAATTGTTATCTCTAACTCTGATTTGTCTTTTCCTTTTGATACAGAGATGTGTAACTGATTTTTGTAATCTTTTACCCTGACACTTATACAGAGAAGACATCATTGTCATGACTGTGATTTAGCTGTTTTTCATAGATATCATTTGTCAGAACAAAAAGTTCCGTTTTATTCTTAGTTTATTGAGAGCTTTATCATAAATGAGTATATGAATTTATCAAAACTTTGTCTATTGGAATGGTATTTTCTCCCTTTATTCAAGATCCTTTACTATATTAATTGATTTTTGGATGTTAATACAAACATGTATGCCTACCATATTTTCTAATTTTTATTAAAATCTGCTAATATTTTTTAAGTAATTTTATGTTTGTATTCATGAGGAACATTGCTGTATAGTTTCATTGTAATATATTTATCTGACTTTTATATCAGAGTAATATTGGTTTCACAGAATAAATTGGTAAACAGTCTCTGTATATTTTCTGAAAGATTTTAAACAGTAGAGTTATTTCTTCCTAAATATTGGATAGAATTCAACAATGAAGTCCTCTAAGCCTAGATTTTTTTTTTAAATTCAGTATTTCTACTGTTTATAGGTTTATTCTGATTTTTCTACTTCTCAAGTTACTTTTGGTCATTTGTGTCTTTTTATAAATTCTGCCATTTATCTAATTTTGTTGGCATAAGTGGTCAATAATAACCTTTTAATACTTTCAATTTCCATAAGGTTGGTAGTGAGGTAGTTTCTTTCAATTCTTATATTTATCCTTTGTGTTTTCTCTATTTTTTCTTTATCAGTATAAAGATTTGTCAATTTTGTTAATTTTTTCAATTGACTTTTGGCTTCATTGATTTTTTTTCTATTTTCTTTATTGGTTTATGCCAAATAGTAGTAATTGTTTATGTGATTGCTTCCTTAAATATTAAATATAAATATCTTCACATTGTAGATACCATCTGCAACATTTTCTTCAAACAGAAATCCAAGAGTCCCATTAAAATGTAAAGCTCATGTTTTCAACATTTGTATTTCAATGACTCTTTGGATAAAGTTTTTGTTAATAAAAATTTTAAATACTAACCTAATCACTATTGTATGACAGCTTAATTGCCTCCCTTCCTATTCAAACTTATTCTATTAAACATCTTCCTTGTAGAACTGCCTATGGTGAATAAGTTTTATTTATCTTTTTACATTTCTATTCTGGTGTTGACTGCCCTATTTATAAAACACAGTAAAAATAAATAACAAGAATAAAGCAGAAAAATTAGAAAATAGCAAGAGAGTAGATGAAAGCCCAATCATTTCAATAATATATTAAACATAAATAGTCTAAACTCCCAAACTAAATGGAAAAGATTATGATACTGGGGAAAAAAAAAAGGCCAAATGATATATTGCCAACAAGTAAGTCACTTTAAATATACAGACATAGAGTAGTTAAATACAAATGATAGAAAAAGATATATTATGTTAAAACTAATCTGAATATCAACACACTTAAATTACTCTATTATTGTAAAATAGATTTCAGGAAAAAAATATTTCTTGAGGTAAAGATCATTTCAAAAAGGGAATAAATTCTTGAAGAACATAACAATCCTAAATATTAAAAGAAAGTAATTGAAGAGTTTCATATAAAATCAAAACAGAATTAAAAGAAACTAAACAAATCTTTAATTCTAACAGGATATTTTGATACACAATACATCTGACAGTTTTTAAAGACAGAAAATCAGCAATATAGATTTGAAAACCAATATCAATTGATTGGATCTTACTGATTTTTTTTTTTTTTTCAAATTCTCCACCCTAAGAGCAGTATTTTTTTTTTTCTAGGACACATGTTGCCTTTACTGAGGTAGACCACAGTCTGATAGATCATAAAATACCTCTCAATAAATTAAAAAGATTTGAAACATATCTTCCCTCTTCACAATTAAGTAGAAGTCATTAATGGAAAGATATCTGGAACAACCCAAATATTTATAAACTAAATGAAAATTCAAAATAATTCATGGATCAAAGAAGAGATCAAAAAGAAAATATAAAGTATTTTGAAGTGGATGAAAACAGACAATAGAAAATTTTGTGGTATCCTCCTAGGGCAGCCAGTAGTTTCTGGGGAAAATATAGCATTAAATCTCTATATAGAGAAAGATCCAATGAAAATGAAATCTTATATTAAAAAACAAAAAATATATATATCAAATAAAATTTAAAATAAGAAGAGAACAAAGCAAATGTCAACAAAATAACAGTGAAAAAAGAGAGAAAAACCAAAAGAAAAGCTAGTTTTTTTGAGAGTATCAATAATTCTGACACATTTCTAACCAGACTGATAGGGAGAAAGAGAATCTAACCGTTGCCAACATCAGATATTATATCCAGGACATTACTAAAGGTAAACAGTGTAGGATCAATAGTCACACACATTCTTAAAAATTTTAAATGAGAAAAATAGTATATTTATTCAGATATTGATCTATTCTTCTTTCTTCTGGAAGTATTATTTCCTATTCATATCATGTTCCTTCCGACTGAAAAGTTCTTAGTATTTTTTTTTAGAGCAGTTTGGCCATTAAGAAGTTCTAAGCTTTTCTATATCTACAAATGTATTTTACCTTCATTTCTCAAAATGTAGTTTTGCCTTACACAGAATTAAGCGTTGACAGTTTTTTTTCATCTGACACTTTAAAAAAATATTGTTCTACTCTCTTCTGGCTTCCTTTGTTTCTGAATAGGAACTCAGAGACATTTGAATTATTATATTCTAATACATAATATGCAATTTTCCTCTGGAGGCTTTCAAAATGTTCTTTTATCTTTAGTTTTCAGCAGCTTGATTACAATATTTTTGGATGTGCTTTTCTTTCATTTTATCCTCTTTGGGTTTGCTGATCCTCTTATGTCTTTTAACAAGCTTGTGAAATTTCCAAAACTTATTCCTATATATGTATTTTTTTTTCTGTAGCAATCTTTCTTTTCCACTTCTGATTTTCAGTGGCATCAATATTAAACCTTTAATATTGTTCTTAAATCTCTGAGGCTTTCTTCCTTTTTCCACCAGGTTTTTGTCTTTCTGTTCTTCAAACTGAACAATTTCTATTGTTCTATCTTTAAATGTCACTGACTCTCAGCTGTCTTCTCCACTCTACTACCAATCTCATCCACCCATAGCAGAGATTTTTTTTTTTTGGAGTGTTATATTTTTCAGTTCTAAAATCTATTTTTGGTGATTTTATATACATTCAGTTTTCCCATATTTCAATTTGTTTCAAGAATGTGCTTTCTTCTCTGACTTTGCATTTGTTCATTGGATTTTCCTTTGAATATTTGTTAGATATCCCTGTATCTTTATCTAGTGATTTTGGAATCTGTCCACTTTGAATAATCTAATATCAGACTCTTGAATTTTGTTACATATCCTCTGGAGAAACTGCTTGTTGTTAGGATTGTTGTGTTGTTTTAGTTTTTTTATTTTTCCCCCCCAGTCCAGTGAGGTTCGTATAGCCATTTCTATCTTAACCTTCTGTGACTTTCAATATCAGAGCAGTTATCAAAACCTTTGCATTGTTTTCTGGGTTTGTCCTACACATGCACCATTCATGGGTTATTCTGAGACTTGGGGCATAGTTTAAATTACAGTTATCAATTACTTTCTATGCTGCTGGTCTATCACATAACTGCACAATGTGGGATTTTGTATAGAACTTGTGTTGGTTCACACACAGACTCAGACAGGCCCTTTGTTGTAATTTCCTCCTTAGTCTGGCTCCCAGAGGCCCTTAACAGTTTCCGCCTTCAAAATTTCCTCTCACCCTTTAATTGTCCTAATTTTTATCCAACCTCAGGTTAAAACCACTTACTTGGGTAGCATTCTTTTATCCATAAATTATATTTACTTCAAATTAAATAATTATACACATGCTTCTTTGCTAAATAGAATTTCTCTTATATTATACACATCTATAAATTATGAAGTACAGTTGACCCTTAAACAATGTGGGGGTTAGGGCTGCTGACCTCCCACACAATTGAAACTCAGCTTAGAACTTTTGACTCCCCCCAAACTTAATTACTAATAGCCTACTATTAACCAGAAGCCTTATCAATAACAGTCAATTAACACATATTTTGTATATTATATACTGTATTCTTACAATAAAGCTGGAGAAAACACTAAAAAATAATAAAAAAAAAGAAAATACATTTACAATGTTGTGTTGTAGTTAGCAAAAAAAATCCATATAAGTGGACCTGTGCATTTCACACTCATGTTGTTCAAGAGTCAACTATATTCAGGCATTGCCCTTACTTCAGTGAATATGCTTTTTAAAGTGCTTTACACAGTACAGGACAATGATATTTTATTGATCAATAGACTAATGAATATAATTGAGATGGGAAGAAAAAAATGTCACTCATAAAAAATTGATAGATCTTTTAAAATGTAGAATATGTTTGTGAACAGGAAATAAAGTTCTAAGTTGTAGCACCGGCAATTCAATCACATCCAATTGTTCTTTATCTGTTCTTGATATCATATATTATCCACTGGAGCACTGGACTTATAAAGTCTCTTCATTCAACCGAAGTCCTTCTGTTAAGACTTGCAAAGTCAGAATATGACAGTGTTTTGATGGGATAGTAATCAGTTAAATAGTCTTTCACTATATGCCAAGATTTATGAGACTTGGCATTTAAATCTTAATTGCAAAAAAAAATCACTTTTGGGTATTAAAACTCCATAGGGAAATCGAATCAATCACAGGAGAGAATCCTAGTCTTAGAGATAGGCTTTACATAAATTTCATTGACTCCTATAATACAAAATATTTAGATAAAATTGAAAATCTGTATCTGTAAGATTTCAGTCATTCACTCGAAAGAAAAACACTCTTTTATAGAAAAGGAAATATATTATAAACTGGGGGTAAACATGATCAATAAATAGAACACCATGACTAAGAAGCTGAATTAACCCAAACAGTAGTTGTTCAGAACTTCTTCAGTGTTGTGACTATTTAATACATATTGCCAACTCTGAATTCCTTTAGAAGATTATCTCAAATTTACAAGTCATATATATTTGTAAACGAAAGTAGCAAATGAAAGAATTAATTAGCTAAAGAAGTTGAATAAGATATTACCAAGTGAGAGGTTGATAATATTATTCCCTTCAGAGGCGCATCTGCCTGTCTCTCCGTGACAGACATCATGGCTGCAGTGAGCAAGAATGTGAAAAAGAAGCCAATTTACAGCAAGAATTTCCTAGGTAGAGAGAGACCAATTCCAGATTTTGGAGAACAATAAAATAATTCTGTCACACATGATTTAGAACACAACAAGCAGTGACAGCTTTCCTTTGATACTTGCAAACTGTTCTGCTTGTACATTGCATGACTGATCTACATGAGATAACAAGTATCAAAGTGGTCAGAGGCAAAAAAGGAAAATATTTTAAACTCTCTGCATATGTGGGTCTACTGAACTGTGAATCTATGACCAGTAAGAAAAATCATATTATTATATATTATATTAATTATATATTGTTAGAAACACGTATGTATTGATATGTCTATCTCCACCCGCCTAACCCCACCCAACCCCCCAGGAGAAAAAATAACTTATTTTGTTTATCCCAAAGGTAACTGATTCTCTAGAGACAATGACGAACAATTTACTTCCTTGTTTGCTTGTTATGAAAGACTTGCAAATCTAATAAACCCAAATCAATAAAATATGTCAAAACGTTTTACACAACTTACACATATATAATCAGAAAGTGTGATACCTGAATACTGCAAGGTTTTTTCTTGCTTTCTGGCATCACCCTTCCCTTTTCTTACTAAATTAAATTGTTCAAGTGCTCATTCTATACAGAAGAGGGTCATGTCCCTTCCCCACCTATCTATCCCACCTGTGGAAGTGGTCACTCATGATACTGGAAAATCGTTGGCGTTTTCTTATGTTTGAGTCACATCTTTCTTTAGCTCACTTATCCACGATCGTTGAACACATAACCATGCCCAGCTCTGCCTCAGGCTTCTGCTCCCTTTATACCCCTTGCCACTGCCTAGGACACCAGTATGTTCATCTTTGTTCCTTCACTTAATGAAGGACTATGTCCATTAGATGAATGTGTAGTAAACATTTACTGACTTTTGATGTGTAAAAGAGGATTTACCAGTCAAATAAGAAATAATTTTGAATCCACTCCAACACACCATTGTTCCTAGAAATATAAAAGCCTTTCTCTCCACATGGAATGCCTCACCATTTCTACTTGCAGTCCTAAGACTTTTGTCTGCTTCTTACGGAATCTGTAACAAACAACTCCCACAAAATAAAATCTAAAATAAAACAAGCAGACATACTCTACAAAACCATCCCAGTTAATGCCAAACACATGTTACTTTATTATGTACAAGGTTTAGAATTTAAACCTATATCTAAAGTTTCTCCAATTTATGTTATACTCACATGCTTTATATTTTATAACTTCATGATCCATCATAATTTTTTCTTCCCCCAACAATACACTAATTCTGTTTCAAAAGAAAATGTCATTCTCCTTCTATGCCCACAATACAGCAACAGTTTTTAATATCTTCTTTCTCCCCAAATAGATGTAAAATATAGTGGATAATGGAGATGGTTAAAAGGAAAGTTTAGGCTACACTAAAATTATAATAAAATATAATCATGGTAAGGCTAGAATAATAAAAAGTAATCCAGAAAAAAATATTATTTTTTTTTATTTGAGAGAGACAAAGCAGGTGCACACTCACAAGCAGGGGAGGAAAGAGAAAGAGGGAGAGAGAGAATCCCAAGCAAGCTCCACATGGTCAGCGCAGAGCCTGATGCTGGGCTTGAACTCACAAACTGTGAGATCATGACGTGAGTAAAAAATCAAGAGTCAGAGACTTAACGGAGATGCTTAGGTGCCCCCAAGAAAAAGAGTTATTTTTGACTGCTGTAGTAATTTAGTGTTTATCAAATACTTGTTTTGAGATAAGTAGGGAATTCCCAATGGAAGAAATGTCAAAAAGTTAAAGGGGATATTTGGGTCATCCTTGATTTTTCTCAGTATGCGTTAACATTTTAAAGAGTACCTTGAAGTGTGTTCCCCTTGATCTTCATAGATCTGGCATAGCTCCTCCTTTATTTTTTTTAAAGTTTATTTATTTTGAGAGCAAGAGCATGCACAAGCAGGGGTGGGGCAGAGAGAGGGAGAGAGAGAGAATCCCAAACAAGCTCCACATTGTCATTGCAGAGCCAAATGTGGGACTCGAAACCACCAACTGTGAAATCATGACCCAAGCCAAAACCAAGAGTCAAATGTTCAACTGACTGAGCCACCCAGGTGCCCCTAGCTCCCCCTTTCTTGAACCAGAGCCACAGCCAGAATAATGTACATTCGCATGGACAATCATGGCCAAGAATCAATAAGTAAATAAATATGTATATATAAAACGTGAGATTTTTTCCTATGTTAGATTTGAATATATTAAATATATTGGCATATATATGTACATATGTACTTCTATATATTTGTACAATTGGAATATGTATGGTTATGTGTTTTTTAAGGTCTATGGTATTACAGGAATTCTTTTTCCATCTATTCTCAAGAAGATATTCTCTAAGGAGATAAAGAAGAAATAGTTTTTTAATTTATCCCTCATTTTATTATAGTGTAAGTTCTCCATCCCATACAAGGTTATATGCCTTTTTTCCTATACCTTATAATTTTCACACATACAAGTTTCAAATCTATAGACTTACACACTGTAGATTTCCAACTTCAGAAGTATTTTCTGGCAGCCGGATTTTACTCTCAACACACACATGCTGACAGGCCAGAGAATTCTCACTTTGACTCTCCTTCCCAGTTTGTGCCAGAATACCCCCCACCACTGCAATGACTAATAGGAGTTGTTCTTTAAATACACGGCTACCTTGCCCCTCAGGTAGGATAATTCTCAAACATGTATTCCACACTGACTTTCAGAGTTCACCAGTATGATTATTCTTTAGTTAACTACAGTAGTAACTGGCTTGATGACACGGTATTCTAGACTAAGATTCCCCTTCAGGACCAAACAACTTATTTCTCTAGTTGTAACTACTGTCAGCTGAAAGTCCTCTGGAGCTGTCAGCCATCTGGAGAAATTGTCCTTGGTGGGTGATAGGACTTTCTCTCAATGTGCCAACCCTTCTTTGGACCAGCAACTTGCATCTAATGATAGAAATTACAGGCACATGAAGACTCACCTCCTTACTCCCAATTGAGGGCAAACCTAAAGGATGCTAATATTATCTCTAAAATTTCCTATATGTCAATCTCTGTATCAATCTCCTTTCAAGGAGCCTTTAAGTCTTTAAGTTTGGAGCCAAGAATTGTCTGAGAGAGCAGATGTTAAGATGAGTTTCTGCAGCTGACAAAGCTGCCAGCCACCTGGCAAGGAGGACTTCATTGCTTGTTATAGGAAAAGAGTAGACATCCCCCGGAATTCAGAAATGCAGTGTAGAACTTCCACTGATGGTAAAGTAGAATAGTATACCAATGGAAAGAAATTAACTAATGAAGGTAATATATCAGGTCTTTGATTAACAAGGGAGGGATTGTAATTAAAAGAACATTGGAACTGGATAGCCTTTGTCATTGATGCTTTTGAAAAGATAAAAGCTTGTAATGATTAATTGGCAGTTAAACTCCATAGTGGTAGCAAATAAAAAGATGCTCATCGTCTGCAGCCAAGGGAAGAGGAAGCTGAGGCCCAAATTCTGGACTTATTTACTCGCCTAGAAGAACTCCAAAGAAAGTAAAAAATTTCAATCTAGTTAGATCTGTTATACCAAGGTCAGGTTCTGCTTAGGAGGAATGAGGCTAAGTAATGGGGATGAGGCCACATAGAATCTTGATTTTCTGCCCCAGCTCCCTCCCACCAGTCCCTGTAGCATGCACCGTCTCTCAGCCCTTCCTAACAGTCTAAATGTCCATCAACTGATGAATGGATAAAGAAGTTGTGGTTTATATATACAATGGAATATTACTTGGAAATGAGAAAGAATGAAATATGGCCTTTTGTAGCAACGGAATTGGAGAGTGTTATGTTAAGTGAAATAAGTCATACAGAGAAAGACAGATACCATATGTTTTTACTCTTATGTGGATCCTGAGAAACTTAACAGTAGACCATGGGGGAGGGGAAGGGGGGGGGAAAGTTACAGAGAGGGAAGGAGGCAAACCATAAGAGACTCTTTAAAACTGAGAACAATCTGAGGGTTGATGGGGGGGGGGGGGAGGGAGGGGAAAGTGTGTGATGGGCATTGAGGAGGGCACCTGTTGGGATGAGCACTGGGTGTTGTATGGAAACCAATTTGACCATAAATTTCATATTAAAAAAATAATTATAAAAAAATTGTATAAAAAAAATTGTATAAAAAAATAAAATCTTGAATTTCCAATTCCCCTGAATCCTCTGAGCCTGTAGATGTGGCCATCTTCTCCTTAATATCTGGCACATCACCCTTCCTTGAATACAGTGCATATGTCTCACCCCTGTAAATAACACGTGACCCTGGGATCTGACTACACCTCCCCTTCTTTTTACCAGGCCAGGACACAATCAAATCATACTAGAATCCACCTGGGGTAGTGCTAGGCCTGCTAAGGAAGGAAAGGGACTATCTAGGAGGAGCTGCAAGACAGAGCTAACCTGTGCCATCAGGTTTCTGGGGATGGTGGATCAAGGGATCATGTTACATGAGGGAACATTTATCAGGATGGGGACATTCTTTCAGACTACAGATGTAAAGACCCTATCAAATACCCTGGAAAATGGTGCTAATATGCTTCTGGATGGATCTGAAAGCGTGGAAAGAGCAATAGTCCCCAATGAACAAGGTAAAAATTCCACTTTGGTAGACAGTGAGAGAAAGTATTATAGGAGGCTTAAGGAGTAATATTAGAGTGAATTTGGTGGAAAGCCAGAAAATTCACCAGATGACCTTGTTTCATTAGAGTGCCCACAGGATATACTGCTTACTGAAGTACAAGCAATATATAGGCGAGAAGGAAAATACCAACACTAAGAAGTTCAGTAAAGTCTTCCCTGTGCAGGTCATGGTTGACAAGGCAAGATGCTGGTACAGAACCGGGTTCTCTGAGAGCAATGGGAGTAACAGGATCCAAAACAAGAGAGGCCAAGTTTTGGCAATTGTTGCCAGAAGTCAGGCTGTTTTTCCATGCACTCTTTTTTTTTTTTTTAAGTTTATTTACTTTGAGAGAGAGAAAGAGCAAGCAAGCACATATGTGCAAGGAGATGGGCAGAGGGAGGCAGAGAATCCCAAACAGGCTCCACGCTCAACACAGAGTCTGACACTGCACTCAATTTCATATACCAAGGGATCAAGACCTGAGCCAAAATCAAGTTGGACACTTAATGGACTGAGCCACCCAGGTGCTCCTTCCCACCCACTGCCGATCACTTTATTATAAACAATATTCTTTCTAGCTGCCTCTCTTAACCTAGACATTTATCTAAAACCCAGGAATTCCAATCAGTATTAGCTATCATCATACATTCTTTTAAGTCAGCCTCCCTCCACTCCAGCCTTGTCCTTACCCATTACGGCTATGATGGTAGCTATGTCCACTTTACTCTGAGGACTGAAGTGCTGTCACAGCTTCTGCTATTCCAGAATTCTGTGATGACACTAGAAGACCTAATTCTATAAGAGCATGTCCTGTTCTCAGTCTTGTCTTAGAGAGCACAGATACTATTGAGTTCATGGATAATGCTGGAGTCCTCTGACTAGTACATTTTAAGACTTTAGTGAGGGAAATATCTTGGAATCTTCCAAAAGACACAGCTAATCTGCTATGTTCCTGGGTCTTACAGATTCAATCTAACGTGGAGCTCTCCCTCAGAGCCTTTTGATCACTTCCTCAGCATCGTACCAAGGGAGACATGACATCTCCATTTCATTTAATGTGGGCCAACATTCTTTTCCAAGTGCTCAGGAAGAAACCCAAGAATGTATTAGGATGAGCTCCAGGTACCCCTGCCAGGATATTAAATCCTGAGCCACGGGGAGCATGCTCTCATATCAACAAACTGTCCCTTATCCAAACTTAAATTCTGTCCCCTCAGACCAGGAGTTTCAAGGTCTATTTGAAAGCATACTTGTGAATTTCTGCCTGTATATATTTTCCAGACCCCTGCAGCTCCTCTATGAATATTCTTCCTTTTCTTAGAACCATGCTGAGACTTGACCCAAAAAATATATGATGGTGTTCATTATTCCTAAAAATCAGAGAAACATGCATTAATGTATCAAAAGATACATCTTTTACCTGACAAATACACAAAACGAAAGAACATATCCACTGTTGAAGAATGTGGAAGAACATGCACGCACATGTTGCATTACATGTCTTAGTGGCTATAGTTATTTTTGAACAGTTTTTTTTTTATAAATCAAATCTGTGGTTTCCATCAAGTTTTAAAATGCACATGACTGATTATTTCTAGGTTTATGTCCTCAGAAGATGAACATGTGCCCAAAGACATACTGCAATGATCTTCGTTGTGAGATTGACTGTAAAATCCAAGAAGTGAAAACATCTTAATCTTCATAGAAAAAAAAGGAAAAAGGAGGGAGAGAGAAAAGGAAACACAAAATAAAACAATATTCCTCTCACTAAATTTTCTTTTTAGAATATTTGCCATTAAGTTTTCTTTTGCTCTACTGTGACTTTCAGGATGTGTTTTCTACTTCTTTTTCTATACTCTAGAATAGTTTAAGTCACAATGGAATTACCTGATCCGTTGTAAATCATTAAAATGCCCTAGGAAGCCTCCTGTCTTATGGATTTCCTGTATTTTGGGGGGTGGGGGGGTCTGGTAATTTTTTACATCTTTCTCGTTCTTCTCTGTAAGTTCTGTTGAGACATTCTAATATTACTCAGGTATTATTTGGGTAAAGCATATTTTCTTGAAAGTTTTAAAGGCTTTCAAATTTATATGCAGAGTTTTTTAATGTCATTTTTAAGGTGTTTACTTTCTGATGGCTATTTCTCCTTTGTCACTGATTTTTTTTTTTTTGGTGTCTTCATATCCTCCCCTAAAGTTTTTAATTAAGTTGGCAGGGGTTTTGACTGATAAAATATTTTTTCCATAAAACCATTTTATTTTAATTAGCTCTGTTTTTCAAATCGTTAGTTTTAATTTATACTTTCTTCTTTATTTTCCTTTGCTGATACTTTATAAATTGAACTTTTCCTTTAATCATTTTCCCTTATTTTTTTAATTGTAGAACTATTGATTGCTATAAATTATTTCTAGGCATTGATTTAGCAATGTCCCATAGATTCTCCTATATCTGTCATCTATATTATTTTTCCTAGGTATTTTCCAAATTAATTTTTGTACCAATAGTTGTTTACTAGCATTTCTTTAGGATTTCTAATTCAGAGGAAGTGTTCTGTTGTTGTCAATTGTAGCTTTAGAAATTTTAATGTGTATTAGATTATGGTTAGATAATGCTGGTTGTTTCATTCATATTTCATATTTAGCTTTTTTTTAACTTAACATATGGTCAGCTTTTGTGAATGTTCTATGTACTGAAAAGACATTCATTAGAGCTGGAGTTCAGAGTTAGATAAATATCACTATTGATATTTACCATATTGATTATGCTGTTTAGGTCTTTTACATCCTTATTAATTTGGTGCCAACTCAATTCATCTTGGTGAGAGAGGTGTGTTAGTATCTCATCTTATTACTATATTTTATGTACTTCTCCTTGCCTGTCTGGTAGCTTCTATGAAAGGTGTTGGTATGTTTTCATTATGGATTATGATCCTGAGCACTATAAAGGGTCTTTTTTAAACTATTGTTTTGAAGACATTATATCTTGTCCTGAGTCAACATCATTACCTTGTTTTAATTTTCATTTCCTAGTATATCCTTACATTTCCTGCATTTTTTTACCCTTGTGGTTATTAGGGGGTCTATTTTTCATTTTATGTGTATCTTATTATATAACATGAAGTGAAATGGAGTTGGATTTTGCTTTGTTAGCTACCTATACTTTTGATTAGTAAGATAGGAACATTTATATTCATTAATAGGACCAATGTATTTGTTTAAATTAGCTGTCCCTCTTTTGTTATATTTGTATTTACTTTTCAAAATTATTATTTTACTAATTAGTTCCTAACAGGTTTAAAATTTCCTATATCCACATTCTATGCAGTAATTAAACTTGCTTGTAATTTATTCACTACTCACATTTTTCCCATTTAAAAGTACCATTTTACTCACAAACTAATACCTATGAGGCAATTAGTAATCTTTCCCCCAGCTTTTATTATTTTTAAAAATTCCAACCTACTTTTAAAATTAGTGTTTTATGTACATTGTTAGAAAATATAATTCCATCATTTTTATCTATGTAATTTTGTTAATATATACTTCGACAATCCCACCAGACATTTTGCTGAAGTTTGTTCTATGGTTTTTCTTGGTTGTCTGAAGTTCATTCCTAGGAGATTGTTCAAGAAGCTCTCAAGAGAGTAATCCTTTAGTTCTGACATGTTAGTAACTTAATAACTATTGGTCTCTGGCCTCTATACTTAAAGCCAGCTTGGCTGAAATTTAAAAAAAAAAATCTTAGTTCATATTTTCATTCCTAGACTACCTCAAATGTGTTACTCATTGTGTTTTGGGATAAAGTGTTACAGGGATTTTCTTTCCTTTTTAAGAGACTTACATGTTTGTCTTGGTTGATATTGTGGGGGCCTAGGGCAGGCTGCCTCAAAATATGTCACAATGGCATACTGATTGCCTTGAATTAAAGTTACTTAAGAAACAGCCAGTGTAAGAACACTCTGACCCTCCTTTGTCTCCAGAAAGCAGGAAATAAATCTTCCATGCGAAAGGTACCCTCCCTGTACCAGGAGGTAGAGAGACATCCTTATCAGAGGCAGGGATTTCAGGGCCAAAGAAGCCTATATAAACAAAGTTTATTACTTTTACTGATTTACTACCCAACCCCAAAATCTACTTAGAATTTTGTACTAACTGAAGCTCCCAAACAGAAGTTTTCTTTGTCCTGTCGATTCCTCACAGACTTCTGTTTGTAAAAAAAAGAAAGAAAAGAAAAGAAAAGAAAAGAAAAGAAAAGAAAAGAAAAGAAAAGAAAAAAGTATAACAGTTGCCTGCCTTGGTCACTTTAGGTCCCTTATCTGTGAGATCTCCATACATATGAATTAAGCTTTTCTCCTGTTAATCTGTTTTATGTCAATTTAATTTTTAGACCAGCCAGATGAAGCTTAAAGACTAAAGGAAAAATTTTCCTCCCCAACAATATATATAAAACTCAGCAGTTTAGGTAGAATATATTTGGTTTTAAAACCATTTTCCTGCTAATATGCCCTAGCAGTATGAATGTTCCATTCCTCTTTTTCTTCCTCCTTCTCCAAATAAATACACTAATACACAGAAACTGACACACACATGCACTTATTTTCTGCTTTTTAATTGTGTTGCTTTTTCCTTACATGAATTCTATTCCATTATCTTTCAAATTGTTTTTTTCTTAATTTACCCATTTATTTGATTGTTTTGTTGTTCTGTGCTGTTTCCTTAATTATATTTGTCATCGTGTCTATTCACTTTTGTATTCCATATAGTTCAATCTTTATGAAATAATTTTAGTTTCATTTTGTTTTAAATCTGTCCTCTGAACAGCCTACTTTGTTTTACTAAAAGCTTTACTTTTTCTGATCAAAATTCTCTTGGAGCTTCAATAATTCTCTGAATTTCTTTTAGCTTAGTTTGAATTCATATGCTTTATATTTGCGTTTTTCTCTCACATGTAGTTGACTTAGAACTCGGTTGTCTTACACATTTTTCCTTAGAATACCATTGCATAAAATTTAATCATAGTATTTTTAGTTACTTATCTTGAAATGAGATGGATTATTCTGTACTCTTAAGTGAACATTTCTGCCTTGCTTTTGGTTTGGGCAACTGTAATCATCCCAGTTTACATCAAACGCCCCCTCCTCTGTAATTTACTGCCAATTATTTACAATTTGAAAATATGGTTCTAAGATCTGCCTCCTAAGGACACCCCCTTCAGTATCTAAATATACATGAAGTTCAATGTTACTGCTTGGCTCCATTTGGACACTATGTCCAGCCGTTTTTATTAAGTTTGGTCATTCTTTTCCTGGAAGGAAGTTGTAAGTAGGAATTGCATAAACCCTCAAAGTCTTAAGCCTTATTTTCCTACAGCTGTTTAGTGAGTAACCATGATATCTTCTAGTCACACAGTTTGCGAACTGTAATACCTCGGAATTGACAGAATTAAGATTTCCTAATTTTGTAATAAAAAGCATGAATATTATTTTGTGGCAGAATAAATAAGATTTTAAGCCTGTTAACTTTTAATGTGACAATTACTTTTAAAGAGTATCCCCATGAGGATATGTATTTCTGTGACTTAATATGCAATCCTCATCAGGCTAGGGTAAGGTAAATACATATCCTGTGTCTTCATCCAGATCTGTGACAGTAATATGAAGAGTTACTTTTAAGAGGTTGTTACCAGTACATCCCCAGAAATCACACTTAGGGTTAACAGCAATCATATATATTAGTATGTGCATCTTTGGCTTCAGTTCATTCCACAGCATGACCACCTAAGTATAACACTGTCCTTCCTTCTCTGCTTCTGCTAGTATGATAATGTTATTCATTGTTGTGAAAGGCATTACATAAAGCAATTATCTAGGCATGTTTTAAATATTAAAAGTATGTAAGTTGTCTCAAAAGAGAGTTATAGAGTACATTCATGTTAATATATAAAATGTTTTAGTATAAATTCACACACACAACTTTACAAAAAGCCAAACTTTAAAGAGGCACAGTAAACTCAGCTACAAATAAAAAAGCATATAATTCCTAATTCCAACATACTATGCATTCACAGAAGTGTGAAATACAAGAAAGCCTTTTATATCAAAACCAATAGGTCATTTGAAATGAAGAAAGATATATTTAGTAAAGTTCCTTCAGTTTAGAATTAACAAAGCTAGAGTAATGAAAATTCAATTCCCACATGAATTAAGACTATATTCTTTGTTGTTTGATTTTTATTTTTTCAAAATCAGTAACTTAGAACTAATTTTCCCTTGGATTCTGGCCAAATTGGCAAGGAAATTCATTAAAAATAAAAGCATTACTGTTCATAATACCATATCAAGAAGATTGATTTGTGCAACATTTAGTATAGGCTAAACAAATGTTAAAGGTACATAGCCCATACAACTGCCTCAGGTAAAACACGGCCAGAATCATTTATACAACCAGCAATAAATCTAGCCAGCATATGTAAAAAAAGAAAATTACATTGTTAATTTGCCATGATTCTGCAAATGAATCTGAGTGAAAATTAAAAAAAAAAATACAGTGTCTTTTGCACATTAAATTGCACGCAATTTTAACATAACATCACTTGTTTTAGTAAATAAATTTTTTAAAGTAAAAAAGCCTATATATTCTTAAATTTTTTATTGTGGTAAATACACATAAAATATACCATTTTGACCATTTTTAAGGACACAATAAAGAGGCATCAAATACATTCATAGCACTGTGCAACCATCCACATCACCTACCTGCAGAAATTTTTATCACACCAAACTGAAATTCATTACCAACTGAAAATAACTCCCCACTGTTGTGTCCCCGTCCCCCCCCCCCAGCCCTAGAAACCACTATTCTATCTTCTGTCTCTATAATTTGCCTATTCTATGTATTTCATATAAGTGGAACCACACAGTATTTGTCCTTTGTGTCTCGTTTATTTCATTTAGCATAATGATTTCAAGATCATCTATATTATATCAGAATTTCATTCCTTTTTAAAGCTGAGTAACATAACACTGTATGTATATACCACATTTCGTTTAACTATTAATCTGTTTATGGGCCTTTGGGTTTTTATCTTTCCACTATTATGAATGAGCTGCTATAAACATTGGTATATAAGTATCTGTTTACTTTTCTGCTTTCAATTATTTGGATACATATCTAAAAATTAATTGCTGAATTATATTTAACTTTTGGAAGAACTGTTTTTCTTCTACATCTTTAAAAAATAATTATGACTTTTTTACCTTAATGGCTAAGATATATTATTGGTAAGCTAGTGAAAGTAATGTAAATAATTTTAGAATTAAATTATGTTTGTTTTTGGGGTGCCTGGGTGGCTCAGTTGGTTGAGCGACCAACTTTGGCTCAGGTCATGATCTCACAGTTGGTGAGTTCCAGCCCTGTGTGGGGCTCTGTGCAGACAGCTCAGAGCCTGGAGCCTGCTTCAGATTCTGTGTCTCCCTCTCTCTCTGCCCCTGTCCTGCTCATGCTCTGTCAAAAATAAATAAATGTTCCCAAAAATAAATAAAAATAAATAAATAAATAAATAAATAAAAAATAAATAAATAAATGTTAAAAAACTTTTTTTTTTAATGCTCTGTCATATAGTATTCTCTAACACTGTACGGCCAACATGCTTCTACAGTTTTTGAAAGTAAGCACAATTTCATTGTACAAATTCTGTATAAACAGAAATGGAAAATATACTGTTATTTCACCCAAAATATATAGTTATCATTATTTTGCAGTCTGTATTTTCAGACTGTTTTCAATATATATTCAAGTTTTTACATTAACTCAAAATGGGATACTATTATATATACAGATCTAAGTATTTTATTACTTTAAGGTATCTCTATCTTTCATGAAAACTCATTATAAATCATTACATGGATAGACTATAATTTACATAACAGAATTTTTAATGGCAACCTAACTCATTTTTAGGATTTTATTATTACAAATAGTGTTTCATTTAACATTCTTGCAAATATGTGTTTGTCAAGTTGTGAGATTATTTTTCTGGATGAAAAATGATGAGAATTCATAGGTCAGAGTTATATACATTCCAAATTGTTGGTTCTTATAAAGTTAGGTTTTCCATTAGAAAACATTTTTTTCTATGTAACATCATGCTAAAGCCTTTAATGGTCCAACATTATAAAAATAATCTGTATTATTTATAATATTTTAAAGTTATAAACTTCAATGTGTCTGAAATTTACTTTTTTATGGTGCTAGGTAGGAATTTAATTTATATTTTCCACAAAGCTTCATGATATATTTATCAATTTACACTATGGATTATTGGAAATATTTCCTTTCTTGCTTCACTCAATCTAAATTGCTATGCAGCAAAACTTATTAAAAATCTGCTTATGCGAATTTTGATTTCTCATTTTGGATGCAGAAGTCGATAGTGTTCCTTAATGCCTGAATAAAGTAAAGTAAATTGAGTTTAAATAAGCTTAAGTAAGATAAACATGATAAAGATTTATTTGTTTGAGAATATTAACTTATAGAATCAGAACTCAAGCCTTAGTGTAAAAATGAAAATGAATGAAATTCTTTGAAGGAGAAGGTTTTAAACTCAACCTAGCGAGGTCAGTTACTTTCATAGACCAAGGGAGTGGATTATCAGTTCCTGTCCTCAAAGATGTTACAGTATATTTTAAATCATATTATCCTCTACCCAAGAAGAGCTAAATAAATTTGTGAAAATTAACCTGCATTAACATTTGTTGATATATACCAAAAACAAAAATACAGGACATATTAAATACATATCATTTTAAAGTTCCTGATAAAAGTATAAATATAGGCTGACTGTTGAAACTGTTTATTGGTCGGTCTTACCATAATTTAGCACATTATCAAGGTTTTGTTTAACCCATGTACTTTTTCATTTTTTCATTCATTTTATAAATATTTTGATATACCCATATATAGGTCATAAAATCAGATATAAAAATGAGTATTAACCAATAATGCCTTTAAGGGGATTAGAATCTTTGAATAGCTCCTATTTCCATAGCTTAATAACCAAAGAGCAGCTACAAAATTTACTAAGACAAGTCCTACTCTCAAAGAATGTTACACTTACTTACAATATAAACAATTGGTGGACTATAAATTGATATTTTCAAGGCTTCTCTTTCAAAAAGATTTCCTAAGGTTATATATCTTCTGGATTTTAGGGACGATGATCTAGGATATTGTCCCAATTCTGTACCCTATGTATGAAACCTTATTTCTTGGATGATCACTCTTAAAATAAAACTATGTTTGCAGGACTGTATGCCTTCATATGCAGAAATGAAACCAAGCCTAGGATATCCATTAACTTAAGTAAGTTTTATCTTCTCTTTGCCTTGTCCCTTTTTTAATGTTGAAAAAATGATGATATAATGGAGTTCATTATCAGCCTAAATCAACTTATAGATGGAAGTTAATGACAGAAAAATAATGCATCACAGAGTTCTCTGCATGGTATTACCTTAATGCAAAAAATAAATTGCATTGTAGTTTTCAGTTTCAATGATGTTGGTTATGATTTCTCTGAGTAAGCATAATTTTGTTTAGTAACCTCAGTTCATAGAAGCAGGCAGACAATTGCTGTCAACTTAACGCAGCCATTGAATCTTTCTATCTCCCGCTAATATTCTAGCCATCCTTAAGCTGATTCTTACATCTTAGCTTTCAGAAAATGAGTGATTACACCTTCATACCCTTTCTCTTTGGCTTTATAGAATGGACTGAATTACTTAATAGGTCTTGTTCTGCCCTTTGAATTCCAGGGCTGAATTCTCTGCTGAACTATCTAAGAGTCTTAAAAATAAATTCTCAATGAAGTCATAGTCTACATTTCTCTTTGAACTTTTATACAAATGTCACAATGCCCTATTATATAAAATTAATTCAAAGCATAATGTTACATATACTTTCACCCTTTATTTCGTTTTCAACTTCAGTGATTTCTCATTGCCACTGTAATGAATCTCAGAGACACAGGCAAATGGACATAGGGGAATTAACTAATAGGAAAAACAATATTCAACTTCATATAGTTCTTTCTGAATCATGTGCAATACACCATATTTAAGAAAAAAAAAGAGTAAGTTTTTAGTTATGGTTTTATCCTTTCAATAGTACTAGTTCAAAAATAATTAGTCTAGCTTTGTGATAGAAAGCATATAATCAAGTAATAAAGCAAAATCTGACACCAAGTAATGGAGCTCTGGAAATAAAATGGTGATAAGACAAAATTCATAATATTTAACTGCACCACCAAATTCTGCATGTAAACCCCATTTGTATTTAGGTGCAATTTAAGTATCTCTAAAATTATGTAGACAAAATATTATCCAAATGGCCTGAACAAATAATAATAAAAACATTGTCTTATCGTGGGAAAAGGAGAAAAAAAAAAAAATAGAGGAATCACAGAACCTTAATCATGGATGTGGTCCTTAGAAATAATCTCAGCCAAGTATATCATTTAAAATTGGGAAAAATATACTCCAGCAAAAGAAACTAAGTTGTATAAGTCATAATGTCATAGGAATTAGATCTAAGAACTCATATTCTTTATTATATCAGTAAATTACTGAGCCAATATCATTCAAGAGGGAAGATTATTTTTTATTTTTCAAAGCGCTTATCTAATAAAAATACATATATTCATGGCCATTTATTCAATTCCTTTTAGTTTTTCTCCTTTGTTATAATTAATTAATGCATGTGAGCATACTATATTATGAAAACAATAAATTTTCACCTGGAAATTTTGAAACTAATTTCTTCTTTTGTGTTGAATATTGAGATTAGGTTCAGATTTAATTAGGATATCCCTATTTGAAAGTGGCACAAGCACAAATAAAATTTAAAGGAAAGATAAGGAAAAGTAATTGGAAAGGAGAATAAAATTTGGTAGTGACAAAAAGAAAATATGAAACGGTAGAAGAATTAAACAAGACTTATAGAATATGTACAAAAGAGAAATGCCTTTAAAATTGTAATTTTAAAATACAATATGTACACAACTAAATGTCTTAAAATCTCAGTGTGCTTTCAGGGGGAAAAAACATCTTTGTTAGTTAGATCCTTGGGGCTTTATTTCAACAGGAATAATTGGACTACAACATCGAAAATGAAAGACTTGAGAAGAGGGCCTCTTAGAATAAAGAACTTTTTATACTTCCTGTTTGAGTGTATATATCATTGAAATGATTAGTTTTTCAACATATGTGTAGTCCTAAGCTGAACACCATGTCAAAGTCCAGTTTTTCAAGTCCTGTCCCCCAGTCCACTTGCATTTCTGTTCACAAACAAATTGTTTTAAAGTTGTTGTCCTTGATGCCTGAGCTACTATAAAAAAATGAATCCTATTTTAAAAGTATATTTTAAGGGATCAAAATAAGTCAGCATTATTAGCTTTCAAGAAGGAAAAACATATGAAAAGTTAAAATCTTTTATGGTTCTTTTAGCAAGTCTTGCTTTATATTGAATCTATTTCCTATTGGCAGGTAAGAAAGAATGGTTAATAATTTGAAGGAGAAAAAAACACATTTGGGTAAAAATTCACTAGCTTTAAGTTGTGACTGTCTTTGCCATGCCTTTGTGCTTCTCTATAAGCTTTCATTTAGATGATCTTTGGAGATAATATAATTGCATAGTTATACAGAGAGGGGCCATAGAAATTTTCCAATTCATCCCCAAAAGAATGTCTACAGCATAGTAATGATCATTTGTCACCAAAGGAGGCAAGACCTTTAGGTCTTTAGATGAGACAGATGTAGAATCTTTAGGGGTTTTATTTTCATTGATCTGGTTAAAGAGATGGTATAAAACAACTTCCATGTTTCCTAATGGATCCTCCAAGAAGTAAAATAATTACTCTTATATGATTTTTCCATTATGTTCGGGGGGGGGGGGAAGATGCACAAATCAAACTTTTGCTGGAGTCAAAACTTGGGCTTATCTGGTTTTGGATGGTAATCATGTGCTTACCTTTGCTTTTATTTTTTTTATCTTTCCCCTATCATATTTATTGATACAAAGAGTTGGCTAAGTTTAAATCAAGTCTAGACTTATTGATTGCAACTTGCCATTTAATTGTATATTCTGTTATACAGTAATAACAGGAAAGCATTCTGAGATGTTTGCATGAAGGGTGTCATGCATAGCAAATATAAGTGATGGATGAATTATGTACTAGGTTTTTAAAAGTAGTAGCTAACCTACTTACTAAACCACTTAAAAATATTTTTAGAAATTGTTAGGATCTTGGGAGATCAGGAAGATCGGAGGGAAACAAATGCTGTATTGATTACTTTTAAGAGTTAAAAAGAATGATCTCCAATAACTTGGAAGAATGACATCAATACTTAATAAAATAATGGACCAGATATTCAAGAGAAAATGTTAAGTCCAGAGGCAATAAAAATCAAGAACAATAAAAAAGACGATTTTTCAGGTGAAAATTATGACATGTTATCAATATTAGTTCCCAATAGAAATAAAAAAATAGCAAGCAGAAGAAAAACAGTACATACAATCCTCAGTTAATACATAAGGTCTAAAAAGACCTATGATTTTATTAAGTATTCTCAAAGTTATATTCAAGTATACCTATTCTTATACTAGCCAGCATTTTTTTGTTTATACTCTTAACTGTAATCCTCCATTGAACTTTAAAGATTCCACCAAGCAAGAGAGCTCTTGAGGGAAAATACATAAAAAGGATATATGTAATACAATATTAAATTTCATTATGGGTTTTCTGAAAGCAATCTCCAGTCTACATTGAGGAGGATGGAGATATAATGGCATGAATGTAGATATTGGAGCTAAGAGACCTTGGTTACATTTTGCCCTTTCTCATATTCTAGATACATAACCATAAGCAATCTGCTTGATTTTTATTAACTATAGCGTGTCACTCATGTAAAAATAGTTACACTACATTCTCTCACTTTTCATGAGCATTATACATAAAATGTCTAAATTATAATAAACACCTTACCATTGGTATTTTTTAATGGATTGTGTTAAATTAATTGTAGACATTCCCATCACTTTAAGTACTGTTACGCAGTAACAAAGTTTAGTGAAGAACCTCCTTAATTCCATGTACTCTCCTGGGCAGTAAAAATCCAATCAAGTAAAGAAATCAAGTCCTCATGTAACAGGGTTTGGGCTAGTAGAGAAGTCAAACATAAACAAGGATAACTCAAAACAATATAACTACATATACATGTGTATATATAATTTAAAATTGCAATAAAAGTTATGAAAAGGATATATGCCAGTCTGAAAATCTTGTATGAGTCCTATTTTTAAACCTTTGCTTGAGTCCTGTTTTTAGGAGTCCTTTGTATCTTTGCAGGAGTTCTGGTTTTTTATAGGAGTCCTGTTTTTAAACCCACGATCTTTTTTTATATCAACTGCTTTCCTACAGATTCTCAATCTTCAACCTTTATAGGGTGATTCAGCATTATGCCAGCCTACTCTGTATCTCCCACAATATTGTTTCTCATGAGGCTGAGTGAGACACTGGTGCCTTCAGGGGTAGATGGGTCTGCGTTCCTACTCTCAAGAATCACTTGGAAGTGAGGTTGTCCCCAATGCTTTTATGTAAAATAGAAACACAGAACCTACCAACTCACTACCCTCCCTTTTTGCCCCTTTTTATCATCTAATATAACTTAATCTTTAATATGCACACACCTGCAACTACAATGTAAGCTCTACAGAGATTATCTTTGCTGTGATCTTCTGTCCCGAGCACCAAAGTATACCAAGAGATTAAAGTATGGTGTTTGATATTTCTTTTTATTTTTTTAATATATGAAGTTTATTGTCAAATTGGTTTCCATACAACACCCAGTGCTCATCCCAAAAGATGCCCTCTTCAATACCCATCACCCACCTGCCCCTCCCTCCCACCTCCCATCATTATTTCTTAATCAATGAATGAAGACTAGAGACATGGTTGTAAACCAAAATTGAAAATGGTAACAGGCCCAAGAACAATAAAAGAAAAAGACTTTATAGTCTTGCATTTTCCTTCTCCATTTTATCCATTTTCTTTCCTCTTTAGTTCCTACCCATGTTCTTTAATTTTCATCCTTTCTCTGCTAAATATTCAGAGGAAAGTAGAAAACAGTCATCAAAATGAAGAAATAGATGAATAGACCCTGAGGAAACTGGGAACAGTGCAATGGTCCCAGGGCACCTATGGAATGATTGGAAGCTAGATAAGAAAGGAGGGCTAGGCATATCCAGGTTTCAGATATCCTGTCAGAGAGCTCCATTGCTTTCTGAAGGATAAAAGTAGTCAGAAAATGGTTCTTTTGGGAGAACAACATGAACAGATTTGTGTGCTTATTGATCTAAACTCCTTTTCTGATATTACTCCTACTTTTGAACTCCTTGTGTTTTCATACACACACCAACTCCAATACTGGAAACAAGCTGCACAGAGCCAACCTTCATACCATAGCTTTGGGATTACACATCAGTTGATTCCCTTAGACAGTGTTTCTGCATTAGTCTTCTCTAGTAAGGCTTTTCTGTCCCTTAGTACCTCCATGGGGAATAGGCATGATATTCTCTAACCTCCCCAACTGCTCTGTATTAAAACAAACAAACAAACAAAACTCATTTTCCCTTTAAGCCTCCTGAAAATACCACAGTGCTCGTATTTCATATCCATGCTGCTGTTTGTTAGCTCCCAGGCAACTTCCTTGATATCTTATTAATTGAGGATATAGCAACTGTTTCCTAGTAAATTATCAATCTTATTACCGACCTGGAAGGGTCTGATGTTTATGTGAACATTCTCTCCAACCTCATCGTCAGTGTCATGTTTCTAAAATGTAAAACAGAATCTTTTTACAAGATTCTTTAGCAGCTTTTTCCCAGATTAAAAAAGGCATACTCCTTAGCCCATAACAGTCTCAACTAAGGGTAATTTTGGCCCCAAGCAAAATGTCCCCTCGGGAATATTTAGCAATACCTAAAGACATTTTTGATGGTCACAATTAGAAAAGTGCTTTTGACATCCAGTGGGTAGAAGCTGGGAATGCTGCTAAATATCTTAAAATACACAGAAGAACACCTCACAACAAACAATTACCTGGTCCTACATTTCAATAGTGCTAAAGTTGAGAACACTTGGCCTGTTAAGTCTTCAGTGCTTTGGAGCCTTCCTATCAATCCAGCAGAATGTTTATTCATCTCCTCACTCACTCACTCACTCACCTTGAGCCATGCAGTCTCCTTTCTGGTTCCTTATTGGCAAACTTTTCCCTACCTAAAGAGCCTTGGTCATTATTGCTGCCCGAAACAGTTTCTCCTGTCCCATTTCAGACAGAGAGTAGTATACACAAATGGGCCAGGGCTGAGGTATGTGACACAACTAAGGAAGCCTGGCAGAATTCAGGGCATGGCTACATATGCAAAAGAGCTGGAGATTTTACCTAAGGACAATGGAGCTAGTAAGCAGGAGAGCAGCATGAAGCAATTTCTGTTTTAATGAAATAATGTTTCTCCAAGGTAGCATTTGTTGATCATATTTGAAATTCAGGATTTGGGTATTTTTATGAAGCTTTCGTCTCATCTATTCTTCCAACAGCTCCATGACAAAGTGAGTATCATTACTCACATTTACTGGTGAGACAACACAGTGGTTAAGCCCATCTCCCAGGGTCACACAAGCTCATAGGTAAGACGTGTAGGACTCAATCCCAAAACTAGTCTGATTCCAGATTTAGATGCTCCTACTGCTAAAGAGTGGACCTGTAAAAGAAGGTCAGGATAGCAATTCTATGTAACAGTTAGGGCTGGGGTAGATTGAGAGACCTTGGAAACATGAATCCAAGGAATAGCTAGAGAGAGAGGGGAGGGAGAGAGCCACAGAGATGGGGAGAGAATTATTAGATGGATCTGAGAGACAAACTTGCAGTTGACAGGACTTGAGAACAGAATGGGAAGATGAGGGAAAGAGGGGGAAAAAAAATCATACCTGAACTGGTTTCTGGCTGTGATAACAGGGCATATGGTGTTACTGATCTTTATTTTTCATTATTGTGGAACATAATAGTGGTGGAAATGGTGCAATGGTTAATTATATCTTTAGTTTTGTGATTATGAAGAAGTTCAGTAGCTACGTAATGTGATTCAGGAGACAGGAGAGCCCTCTGAGTTAGAGGTTAGTCATCAGCATATAAATATTATTTGATGCCAGGATTTGGATGACATTCATGGGGTGGGGGGGGGGGATGTAGTTTGTGGAGTCAGAAGTTCCAATCTAGAGGAACCTCAACACAGTTGAAAATGGAAAAGGGAGGCAACTCTGCAAAAGAGTGACTGAGAAGGAACAACTAAAGTATTAGGAGAAAACTAGGCAATTCTTGGATGTAAAGGGAGAATTTCTAAAAAGATAAACAGGTTAACAATGTTCAGTGTTATTAGAGTTGAAGTGTGATAAGCACCAAGATAATTTGATTAATGACATCATGGGTGAGAATTTAGATGAAGACTGTCTCTTTGGAAAAATGACAGGAGGGAAATTGTAATAGATTAAGGTAAAAAAGTGAAGGCAAGTGTATGCAGAATGATGACAGGGCAAGAAGGGATCAATCTGTAATGAAGAAATGTATGCCTTAAGTAATACAGGTAACAAAACTTTATCAAAAGAGAAAGAGAGGTTGAAAGCACAGAGGGAGTGAGAAAGGGAGACAGAGGGAGACAAGAGATAGAAGAGAGGCATTTTCTTACTTGAGAAGGTTGAAGAAGACAACATCTGTAGTGAAAATAGCAGTATAAGGCTAAGAGGAAACCACATATTTTTCCACTTCATCAGGAAAAGAAGAGGAAAGGGAGAACACAAATGCAGATGACTCTGAATTTGTGGAATTCATTACAGGATCTAGAGGCTGTTCTTCTCTGTCACTATTGTTGCAGTGCTGAGAGTGTTGAAAGCAGCCAGTAAGAACAAGAGGGAGGTGGGGAGGGCAGGTAGTGGGATTCAAAATACCATAAAAATGTCTGAAATATCTATTGCATATGGGGGAGCAAACTACAAAATAAAATATTAGGGCCTGTAAGAGAGTTGATCATGCATTGGAGAAGATGCTGATAGGTGGAGATGTTAAAATTTTTCTAGAAACTCTGAACCCTCCCCCAACCCCCAGCTCCAGTAGAGGCCAAACAAAATTATATTCCTTAAAAGTTGAGGAGTAGTGAGAAAATTAGACTAAAAAGTAATGGAACATATTGTTGAATACACTCACAAGAGAGTTGAATACAAGTTGCAAATAGAAATTTGTTAGGAGGAAGTAAATAGAAAGCTAAAAGGGTAAGAGGAAGTGATTACACACTGACATGTCTAAATGTATTTCTAAGATAAAGTACTCTGGGTGGATAACTAGGTCCCAGTTTGGTTATAACTAGGTGAACACTGAAGATACTATGGTCAAATAAATTTAAGGCCAGGTGTAGAATGGTTACCCATCTGATGAGGAAAATAAAGGCAAGAGAACTATAGCTTAAATTAAATCTCCTACAACTTGCAGCCCACTAATAAATACTTGAGATGTTCAGAGTGACATTCCTCTAGGAACTCATGGCTACCTTAATGTCCATGTTTTGCTAGAGACTAAAATTAACCTTATCCTAACAGCATCTAGCCCCTCAAGGTCTTGAAATCCTTGCCTCAAAATTCCTCACCAATTGCTTTATCTCTATTCCTCACCCCTCTGCCAACTTAAAGGTATAGAATCACTCACTTCTTACAACCCCAGAGCACTTTTTTTCTGCCCATGAGTCCTGTCCCCACACTACATTAAAATCATCTTTTTGTAGTAAAAATGTCTGAAAAAGTCTTTCTTAGCCATTTGCTCTTGAACCCAAAACTTCCAAATTTCATCACATCTACAGCCTTTCACTTCACTCTGGAAGACAGCAGGGTTTGTGCAAAGGTCATCAGCCAGACACCAGTGCTTTCTAGACATCAGCTCATCCCAGCACCCCACCTCTCTTCTTGCTGTATCAATCATTTCTTCTCTTTTGTATCTTAATCTTTTTATACACTATTTCATCTAATTATATATCCAAACTTTTTCACTAAGAAATAGTCCCTCTTTTTCACTGGATTGACTATAAACACATCCATACCACCAAAGTCCTTTAAAATGGTGTATATTTTTAGACAACTCTGAAATAATCGAGGAAACATCATTGGTTTAACACACTTGGCACTTGCGAAGACTACTACTGATAGGTTATATGTAGAGAGAGGGCAAAACGACAGGAGCCTGATGTTCCAGAGTTCTTAAAATTTATCTTGGTTTTACTAGAACTATGATAAAAACAAAACAAACGACAACAAAAAGCAATTGCTTAGTATCTGCTTTTCTTCATCTGTAAAATGAACGTCTAATGTTTACATATGGCAGATATTTATTAAGTGAAGGTCTACATTAAGAAGGCTCTCCTTCTGAATAGAAAATAGGATATACATTAAGTCTTCATGATCAACAACTAATATTTACTACAGATAAAAATGAAGCAAAGGGAGATAAAGCAATGTTTAATAAACAGGTGAGTACAAAAAGATTGAAAATCAATGAGATAAAATTGCCTTCCCCTTAAAACAAATTAAAGTAAAATCCATTTATTGCCAAACCATGAACTATAATTTGTATAACCATTAGTTTCAGGCTTTAGAGGACCCAGGCATTAGCCCTGACAGATTACAGAACTCAGAGCCTTTGGCAGATGTCACCATGGACTTTGGTGAACTTATTGATGGGGAAGACTTATAAAATAAGGATGATCCCCTCTGTGTCCTCATCAATGCAAATGTACTTCAGAAGCATTGCAGAGGACATCTACAAGCCAAGATTGAAAGATGAAACCTGCCAGTTTTTAACAGCATTAAGATATAAATGTGTACATTGAACTCCCTGTAGTTAAAGTGTACATTTTTATGTTTTGACAAACAGATGCATGTGTAAAACCATTGCCGCAATAAAGATGGTGAACATTTCCTTTTCCCCGGAAGTTCCTTTTTGTCCTTTTTTAAACCTTCTTTCCTCTTCCCCTACTCCCACCCATACTCCATCATATCCACTGAACTTTCTATTACTATAAATTTGCATTGCCTCACGTTTCATAAAAAGAGTGCCATATGGCATAGATACTGCATAAATCACTGACTTTTTTAAGCATAAAAACACATCAATGTATTTTACCATGTTAACAAACTAAAGACAAAAAAAGAAAAAAACTAGAAAGAACCCAAACATCCATCACTGGTTAAATAAATAAATAAATAAATAAATAAATAAATAAATAGTGAAACATCCACACAATGGAATATTACTTGGCCAAAAAAAACCAGAAGGAACTATTGGTGCATGATTAAATAAAATGGATAAATCTCAAAATAACTGCTGAGTGAAAAATGAAGACAAAGTTTTTATAAGCTACATGAATTTATGTTTATGAAACTCCATAAATACTTGCCAATCAAAAATCTGATAATGATCTCCTATTCAGAATATACATGTTCTCTGCTTTTGCAATGTAACAATGCTACTGGGGCTCAGGGCAGGCTGCCCCCAGATAGGCCACAGTATCACATTGGTTATTTTGAATTAAATTTACTCAAGAAACAAGCAGTGCAAGAACACTCTGGCCTTCCTTTATCTCCAGAAGTCAGGAAAATAAATCTCCAATGTGAAAGTTACCCTCCTTGTACCAGGAGAGAGAAAGACATTCTTATCATCATAGACAAGGAGTTCAGGGCCAGAGAAGACAATATAAACATTTCCTACTTCTGCTGATTTTACTACCTCGGGCCAATTTTTGTTTAGAATTCCATGCTAATTGAAGCTCCCAAACCTACGTTTTCCTTGTCCTGTCAATTCCTCGCAGATTTATGCTTCTTTTTCTAAAAAAGTGTAACAGCTTCCTGACCTGGTCATTTCTTAGGTCCTGTACATAGGATATCTCCCTAAGTATGAATTCAGTTTAATTTCTCCTATTACTCGGTCTTGTCAGTTTAATTCTTACACCAGCCAGAAGAATCTTGAAGGGATGATAAAAGTGTTTCCTCCTCAACAATGTGAAAGACAATTATATCAATAAAAATGACAACTATTCCTGTATACCTGCTTTGAAATTAGACATATATTTTGAAATTTTTCATATTTAGTGGTTTGTTGTTTTTTTTTTTTTTTTTACCATTGAACACTTACTTGCCAACTTTGCATCATTTGCACGTCTTCAAAATCTATTGAGTAAAGTTCTGGCATACTATTTTTTAAGGTACTTCTAAGTATTTTTTTCCTGTTATTTAAAATCTTGGCATTTAATTTTCTGGGCTTTTCTATTTTTGTGAAGTCTGTTAATTTTTTTGTGTGATATTGCGATTTACAATTAGAAATATTTGGGGTTCATCTCATTCCTGACACAAACCTAAAAAAATCCTTGTAATTTCCTAAGTGATAAGAGCTATGGGAGCATCTTTTGTTACAATGTTTGATCTTTTGTATTCAGTTCCTGAAATAGCTCCAGAACAATAAAGGTGAGTGTCTTTTGTTATTCATAGAAAGCCCTTTCAAACCCCACCTGAATTTATGCTAATGAAGTGATTTTTGGAAAGCCCCTTAGATAACCACAGAGTGGGGGCTGGTTGCCAGGGAAACCAGCCAAATCATTAGACTGTTGGAAAACCCTGACCTCTGGGAAGGAAAGAGGGGCAGGAAATTGAATTAATCCCCAAAGACCAATCGTGTAATCAACCATATCTATATAATAAAACTTCTATACAGATCCCAAAATCACGGGGTTCCCAGAGTTTCTTGGTGAACAAGAACACATCCAGGTACTGGGAAGGTGGTCAGCCCAAACTCCATAGAAACAGAAGCTTCTGTACTTAAGACCTTTCCAGATCTTGTCCTCCCTCTCTTCACCTGTTCTTTTGTATCCTTTGATATCCTTTGTAATAAATCAGTAATAGTAAATAAGCGATGTTCCTGAGTTCTGTGAGTAACTCTAGTAAGTGATCAAAACTGGGGAGGAAGTTGTGGGAACCTCTGGTTGTAGGTAACAAAACTGTGGGTAACCTGGGGACCCACCGCCTGCATTTGGGGACAGTCTCGTAGGATGGAGCCCTTAAAGTGTGTGGTCTACACTAACTACAGGCAATTAGTGTCAGAATTATGTCATTAAATACCCTCTCATACTGAATCTTCTCATAATGCCTGCATTCACTTGTTTTTTTCATTTTCTTTTGGTTCCCTTACTTCGCATTTCATTTTTTTTTTCTACCTGAGCACTTAAAGTACTCTTTAACTTGAAGTCACAGAATTCACTAAGATGTATCTGAGGAATAATGATGATGTAACAATGTTGGTGTAGCCCTATGCACCTTTTTGACCTACAGGTTTTGTTTTGTTTTGAATTCTAGAGAAAAAATGTTGTTAGATTTTGGACACGTTTTTTTTTTTTCCTGTAACTTGGAAATATGATTTTTGAAATGTAATTTGCTCTCATTATGTTCTTTTCTATTATTTTAGTTTTATATTTTCCTCTTCATTTCCTTCTTGGTTTCTTTGATTCCACATTGAAATGGAATTTTCTTTTTAAGGTAGTCATCTCTCTAAATTAGAAAAAGGAGTATTTCAAAGATTCTATTTTTAACCATCATGTTAATAAGTTTTTAGTAAAGAATGGGAATTTATTAGGGTCTTAAATGTAATCTCTTAGTGTCGTGTTTCCCAAACATGCAATTCATATCTCGGTCATCACAGTACTTCCCATAGAACTACTTTCACATAGTTACTTCTGTCCATCTTTTACAGCAGTCTTCCACTTTCTAATTTAAAAAAAAAATTCTGTTCCATTATGTTGTTGTGGAA
Source organism: Panthera tigris (assembly GCF_018350195.1). NCBI lineage: Eukaryota > Metazoa > Chordata > Mammalia > Carnivora > Felidae > Panthera > Panthera tigris. Next base: position 45,175,079 of record NC_056660.1, read on the forward strand.
TTACAAATGTGAACAACCATGCTTTGGGCCCTAATATGAAGTCCTCCAACCAAGGAAACAATAAAATGGGGACTCCTGGCCCGCTCCATTTCTAGTGAGTATTTTTCCATGGTGGTAGGAAATTTTTTCCACTGCAGAATGCCACTCCATGTCTATTAATATTACTTCCTCTTCATTTCCTGCATTCACTGTAGTCTAAATTGAGGGACACAAATGAAATTTTTAAGACTTTTGTTTGTACTTTCTTTTCACTCCCTCCCCCTCTTTCCCCTTACTACCACATCTGAGGAGTGGTATAAGACATGAATTGATTCCTATAATATTATATTTTTGGCGTTTACTCCTTACTAGTTTTCCTTAGTTTGAGAGTTCCTGAAACTTTTTCTCCTGTATACATCTTGTTATTGTATTTGTCTTAATAGAGGGTTAGTTTTGTGATTTTATTTCTAAATCACCATCTTTCCTTAAGAACGGTGGCTTAAAAACTCAGATGTTTAACAGATTAGTTATTGCTCTGTTGGTCACAAGAAACAATTTGAGCCCATACATTGGGGGTTTTTATGTAATTTGAGGTCAGGTTTTCTATAGGAACTCATAAACTGGATCCTGTTGTTCAAATATCATTAGGACTATCATTTCTTCTGATGCTGTTTTGTGTCTCCTTCAGCATTTGTCTATCAACAGCTTACTTCCTGTATTTCTTCACTACGTTAAATAAGTGTGGCCTCTTATAGCTTCAGATTTTATATACTATAACTTAGTTCAGCTACAGAGACTATTACGTCTCACAATATTATCCATACATTTCCTAGCAGGGACTAGCTAAGTGTGGGTCATGTGCCCATCACCACCACTCAGCATGTCAATTTCCACCATAACTGTGTGGATGGAATCTGGGTGAATAATGTTAGTTCCAGATGAACAGATGGGTGAAGGTCCTACAGAATCAAAGTAATGATCAACCATTATAACTAGTTATAGGATTCACTGTTGCCATAATGCCCAATATTGCTTACGCTGACCCTAGAAAATGCATAATCAACAACTTACACACCATATCAGGAGTTCATAGATCCCTAAATGTAATCTCTGGATCCTAGAAATCTATATAACTCAAATTAAGAACTCTCACATGAGAGTTTGATGCACATGTAGGATCTAGAATTATTGGCATTAACCTTTAGTTTAGAGACTATAATAAGGCTTCATTCCTTCACTATTGAAGGTACTAGGACAGTAAGAAGAAGGATAGCCCTGAAAAGGTTTCATTATATTACATATAATTATAAAGTTAATTGCTGTTCACTTTCACTTGGAGTAAAGATGAAACGTGTACTCAAAGTTGTTAATCATTTCAGCCTGGTTATTTTGGCCCGTTCCTTTTGGTATTAAGTAGCCTTATTACAGATGATACTTTTATGGAATGAAATAAATGCTGTTAATAATCATACTTAAGGTATTTGATAGAAAGAAACACAATCTTTTTTGACAAGGTAAACTGGTATGTATACTCAAGACACTGTCTGGAGATGCTTGCTAGTCTGAAGATCATAATTATAAAAAATTGATTTGTTGTAACAAAGTTTTAAATAAATATAGAACACCTTGAAAGATATACATACCTTTCAAGGAAAACTGAAAAGAAACAAGACTTTTAGATTCAAGGGTGAATGCTTTAATATGTATATTTTCTCTTTTACCAAAAATTGCTTAATACACTCATATAACATGCAGAGTTATTTAGATGTAAGCAAAGGATCAATATGTCAGTTTGGCTCATTACAATTTAGACGACCTCAGGGAATTTGAGAACTCCTTCAAGCTATAAGGAAATTATGTATTAATGTAGATAATTTGTATCCAATCATCTATCTTTAAAAATGAAATAATTTTATTGTGCGAAAATACTTCTATCTAAAGAGTACCTCATTTAATTTTCAGGATCTGGTCAAATTGAATGTTTTAAATTCTACGTATTATCCAGTTTATTCACCAAGGGCATTGGCCTTTCAATCTTGTTCAGATGTCTTGTGGAATAATCCTGTCCAGTCAATTATGCAACATTTGGTCATGCAAGGAAAAAGAGCCCTATAAAATAACAAGCCATGCAAGTGAAATACTGATGAGTTGCTCCTATATTGCTTTCCCCAATTGATGTTATTCTAGTAATTTTGTCCTTGTGTTTAAGATGGTTAACCTGGCACTTATTATGATAACAGCATATGTGAATAAAAGAATAAATTACGAAGTGCATGATTCCTATTGATGTAAGCATTTGTTCTCTATCAGGAATGTGCCTGTAACAACAGTCAAACAATGCTCTTTACCTTCCAAATTGAACACTGCACAATGCCTGACTTTAGATATAATTACTTCACATAATTGTTTCTGTCAAGAATAAATGAAGCCTTAAAAGAACAATGCAATCATTACAAGTGGAGCATCTTAAGATATATATTATACTGGGCCTTTTACCCTTAGTGTTTTCTGAGTTGATATTAATGACTAAAGATTCTTAAAGCATGCATTTTCAGGCACCCAAAGCAGATCTCTGAGTGCCTGAGCGATTCATGGTAATTTTAATACACTCTTGTCGCTCAATGAAAACCTAGTAAAAGCAGTTGTTTGCAGTTAATTTATTCAGTCAAAGCGAAAACATGTTGAAGACGCAGGGAAAGAGCAGAACAGAACGTGGCATCAACTTCCCTATTTTTAAACACCAAATAACATGGAGTGTACATTGATAAAGGAAGTGATTTCATTGACTCATTGAGCTTTATTTTAGGATTCCTGGTTTGCAAGGTATATTTTTTAAAAAATTTTTTTCATGTTTTTATTTATTTTTAGACAGAGAGAGACAGAGCATGAGCAGGAGAGGGGCAGAGAGAGAGAGGAAGACACAGAATCCGGAGCAGGTTCCAGGCTCTGAGCTGTCTTAACCAACTGAGCAAGCCAGGTGCCCCTCCAAGGTATATTTATAGATCATACTCTCATATTTAAATGTATTTAATGAAAAAAGTCATTAAGTGACTTCTATGTGTATATAAACCTGAAAGCTAATTAGTAATTTCTGGGTCTCCAAGACCTCTCTATGCCATGGATTTTTGTAACATTGTATATATAAAATACGTATGTAAAATACTATATGCATAGGTATATAAAATATTACATATGCTAGGGGCGCCTGGGTGGCTCAGTCGGTTAGGTGTCCAACTTCAGCTCAGGTCACGATCTTGTGGTCTGTGAGTTCGAGCCCCGCGCCGGGCTCTGGGCTGATGGCTCAGAGCCTGGAGCCTGCTTCCGATTCTGTGTCTCCCTCTCTCTCTGCCCCTCCCCCATTCATGCTCTGTCTCTTTCTGTCCCAAAAATAAAAATAAAGGTTAAAAAAAATTTTTTAAATAAAAAAAATTACATATGCTAAGTTATATATAGTTATAAAATTATATGTATGTTTTTTGGAAGAATCTGAATTGCCTCTCATTAACATATCAAATAAATTCCTGGGAACACTGACCTCCTATTTTTCAATATTTATTTCACATCATTGTAAACTTCATAAATATTTTAAAAATTATAAGTGTTACTTTAAGTGTCATGGAATAAAACAGTGTTCTCTGGGTACAGCAGCATAAACAGGGAAGGCCTGAACCAATTGGAAAAGGGGTTGCAAAGACTTCTCTAGAAACTGTGGAACTGAGACCAAAGGACAAGCAGGAGTTAACTAGGCAAAGTGGTGAGGATCATTTTAAGGAATAGCAAGAATTCATTCATTGACCAGGAAGCAGAAACAAACATTAGGATGGAGAAAGAGTCCATGTGACTGGAGTACAGAAATGCCGAGGGAAAGTGGCAGGTAGGCTGGGGTTCAATATGCGTGGCTTAATAACTACCTTAAGATATTTTTCCCATTTTTTTGTTTAGGAAAAATGCATAGAACTTAAAGTATTTTAAATGTAGAATTAAAGTAGTTCTGGTAGAGCTTTAAAAAGATCCAACTGATTCCAATGTAAAGAATTTGGAAGGGGTGGGTATCTACAAAAGTGATTATAAGAAAGCAGCTAAGGAATGACTGGGTGGTTCAGTTGGTTAAGTGTCCAACTTTGGCTCAGGTCATGATCTCACTGTTCATGACTTTGAGCCCTGCATCGGGCTCCATGGGAACACTGTGGAGACTGCTTGGGATTCTCTCTCTCTCTCTCTTCTCCTTCACCCCTTCCCTCCCACACACACTCTGTCCCAAAATAAACAGACTTAAAAAAAAAAGCAGCTAAGAGCTGTTGAAGTAATTCAAACCAAAGATGACAGAAGCATGGACAACATGCTCAATATATTTAGATGGAAAGAGTAGGACCTAGTGAAAGAGAACACATGGAGAGAGTGAAATAGAGATGAACCAAAGGCCATTTCCAGGACCCCCTTGTGCAATTTAGTGAATAATCAAATTCCCTCAGAGAAGAGATGAAGATCTGATGGAATGACCATGATGACCTTTAGATATACCAGATGCAAAATCACTTTGCTGCATTCATATGAAAGAACTGACAAAGAAGTTGGACAGGTATGTTGTGGTGCTAAGAGATTTCTGAGCAGAAATGCTGTGTGAAGTCTTTGAAGGATAGAGGATAATTAAAAGCAAGGGCGTGGATGTGCCTTCCTAAGCAAAGAGTACAGAGTGAGAAAGAAGAACTTACATCAGGGCTTTAAGGACTTTCAGGTAAACCTCATGCACATGGCATACTGCAACCATACAACTTCTTTGGAAGCAGGAAGGTGGGAAAGTAGAAGGAGCTTCTTAACAGTTCAAAGGCTGTCATTGGGTGAATGTTTGTTTGAAAACTTGATAATTGACACTTGTAATCTATAGCAGGCCACAGAGCTAGAATAGAGCACCCTAAAGTCCCTAGATCTTAAAGCTAACTGTTCCAAACATCAAACTGCACCTGCCTTGAAAAATCTCTATCTCCAGAAAAATCTTGCATTAATTCAAAATGTCATCATCATCCCCCCGCCTCACATGCCAGCCCCATGAAAGGAACCTGAGCTGAAGACCTTTACCTCATATCCTGTGCACAGCTTCTCTCACACCACAGAAGTCCAAACCAGCCAGAAATATATGCATTACCTATAGCTTTATCTATCTTCTCAAAACCGATGGTTTTAAATGTTTTTTTTTAAAAGTTCAGTTTTGAGAGAGAGAGAGAGAGAGAGAGAGAGAGAGAGAGAGAGAAAACGTGCGCAGGGGAGGGGCAGATAAATAGGGAGACATAGTATGCAGACTCTGTTCTGTCAGTGCAAAACCCAACATGGGGCTCGAACCCACGAACTGTGAGATCGTGACCTGAGCCTGAGTCAGATGCTCAACCAACTGACCCACCCAGGGAACCCTCAAAACCAATGGTTTTAAATGATGTGTAAAGTTTGAAATTTTAACTTCTAGGAAGTATTAGTCTAAGGTAGCAAGCCAATGCTAACTAAAAAAAAAAAAAAACATTGTTTTTCTAACTTCTTTTCATTATTTGATGCTGTGGATCTTTCTACCTTTAAAAAATTCTATTCTGTTTTTGCTTTTGTAACACTATTTTTTTCTTTTCTCTATTTCTTATGTTCTCCTTTGCTTGATTCTCCTTCTCTGGCTTCTTAAAGATTATAAATTTTCAGTAATTTGTCAGTATCTTTCTCTTTCCTTAATACCCTCCCCTCCCTTTTGCAATCTCATAGCTTCAAGCATTGCCTGGAATGAATGGCAACATGTAGATGAGGGGAAGACAAATGGGTTTAGTGTCACTTACGGCTTAAATTCCAGCACTACTATTTTCTAACTGCAGAAGTCCCCCCCCCCCCCCCCCCCCCCCCCCGCCTTATGGTTTCTGAGCATCAGTTTCCTCAATAAGACACATATGAATGTAGTCTAATCCTTTCACGGATTTTAGGAGAACCCAAAATGTACCTAGTTGGCAATCAACAAAGGATTTCTCTATTCTGGCTCTTCAACCCAGAGCTCTAATGCATTTCAAATCTGTGTATCTAGTTGGATTTTTGACATCTCATCTGGATGGACAAATTATCACTCAACAGCTTTCCTCAAACTAACCCCTCTTTCTGGATTTTTATCTCACTGAATCACACCCTTATTTCCCAACTCCCTTCAAGTTGCCCAAATCAAAAACCTGAAAGATACATTTAAGTGGTCACACCCAAGTCTAATCAGTCACCTTGTCTTAGGAAGGCATCCCCTGAACATATTTTAAATCCAATTCCATTGTCTTGATGTTTTTTTGTACCTTCAAAACATTCATCAATTAGCCTATTCCTAATCAGTCTCCAGGCTGATTTGTTGCTTCTAGGAATATTCTCTTCCAATCTGCCTCATTTGATGCTTCCAGAGTCATACTTCTGCAACATTAAATTTGTTATGCATTACTTTGCTGAAAAGTTTGTCCTTTCTTAAGATTCTAAGTCAGGCCCTTTGAAGGGTACCTGGGTGGCTCAGTTGGCTAAGCGTCTGGCTTCAGCTCAGGTCATAATCTCAGGTCTTGAGAGTTTGAGCCCCTCATGGGGCTCTGTGCTGACACTTGGATCCTGGAGCCTGCTTCAGATTCTGTGTCTCCTCTCTCTGCCCCTCCCCAGCTCATGCTTTCTCAAAAATAAACATTATTTTTATTGTTAAAGATTCAAAGCCAGTCCCTTTGAAGTCTTAGTTTTTGCCTAACTTTACCATCTCAGCCCCCTTAATGTTATCTCCAGCCATACTGAAACATGTGCAGTTTCCACATCACAGTGTAGATTTTTAAGCCTGTTTTTTTTTTTTTTTTTCTTTCTAGAACATTCACCACCCTAGTACTTGCTCTACTCCCACCCATTTAGGATTCAAATGCCACATTTCCCTGACTCCTCCCCATCCGGGCTAAGTTTCAGCCCACTCCATCTCTTTAACAATTAGATTATTCTGCACTACCATTATGTCCTTATAAGTTGTTCCCTTTTCTCTTACTTGCCTATGTTGCTCTTAATATTTTGTGAGTCCCTTTTATTGTTCTAGGAACATACTAAATATCAAGAGTGTGTTTTTAAATGAATGAACGATGTTTTAACTTTTCTAAAAAAAGAAACAAAACCCAAAACAATATAATATCCTTCCTACAATTGTATTTTCTCATGTTAGAGTATTTCTTCCTTTCATTAATTTATTTTTATCAATTAAGAGTAATGACCCTGATGTCTGAATACCTAAGAAGCAAACCACAGCTCTGCCACTGACTAGAGGGAGACTCTTGTCAAGTTATGTAACTTTTCGATGCCTCCGTCTCCTCATGTATAGACTATTAAATAAGCTCATAGGTGTACGGTGTAAATGTTTTATAAATTTTTTGAGAAAAGGGTTTAGAACAATAAATATTGAATATTATTACTACTTTCAATACCACTGTTATCCAAGAAGATCCTAAAAGTAATGTTGTCCATGGGGTGCATGGTTGGCTCAGTTGGTTAAGCATCCTACTTTGGCTCAGGTCGTGATCTCAGGGTTCACAAGTTCGAGCCCTGTGTCAGGCTCTGAGCTCAGAGACGGGAGCCTGCTTCAGATTCTGTGTCAGCCTCTCTCTCTGCCCACCCCCCACTTGCACTCTCTCTCTCAAAAATAAACCAATATTAAAAAGAATTTTTAAAGTAATGCTTTCCCCAAAATCCATTTTTCACCCAAATTCAAAATATACTTGATAAATTTTGTCCATAAAACAAAAGGGGTATATGGATATGTACAGCTACTATCTATTTTCATGTGAAAGGATTCAGAACTCTTAAGAATATTTTTAAAACATATCAAGTGCTACAGAAATCCAATCAAAGAATTTTCTGTCATAAAAAAGAGTCAGTGTTCTGTGTTTCTCTCAACTTCTTTAATGACAACATGCCAGCAAAGTCATCTAATGAATATTTGTTTTAAATAAATTTAATTGCAACTTATCCTGGGAATCTCTGGTACTGTTATAGGCACATTGTTATGTCTACATATGAAGTGAAGTTTACAGAAAATTAATCTAGATTCATAGTCATTTTTTTAACCTATAAGTGAAAAATGATTTGACAATACATTGTTCCATCAACATAAATGACCACAGGTGATGTCCATAACATTCTCCCTGTTATCTTTGGAAACAAATAGCAGAATTGCTTAGAGATTCTTCTTGGCAATAAGCAGATGAGTTACATACTCAGTTCCTTTGAACTTTAGAAACTAAGGTGAGGCAGGGTACATACCTATACATTATAATTTCCAGAGATACAATAGATATTTCACAGATACACAGGATAGAAAGGCTCACTGTTCAATCCTGAGGTGAGATCAAATTTTTCCAAAATATCAATCTCGAAAATATAGTTGACCTATTTTTATAAATAAATTCTACTATAAAAAAGTAAATTTTTCTTGAATTCAAAATTAGATATCTAGGCATTCTGTTTTGTTCCACTCTTGGAAGAAAGTGGAACGGCCATGACGTGGGTGAGAATATAGTACCATAAACAGACCATGCTGATGATCTTTGTATAGGACATGTTTACAACCACTGACTTGCATATGAATGTTTGTTTCCAAATGTAATTAGAATTACTGATATATAGTGTATCCATATTAAAAGCAGCAATTCCTGGATATTGTCTCTAACCTCTTAGTAAGTGGCTGTCCTCCATGGTTTGAGTTGTCACTATGTAAATATAGCCAAGATACAATTTTATCTAAGCATAAAATATAAGTGACCCTGACTTTTAGCAAATGACATCCATAGTATGAAATTTGCAGGATTAACAGAACTACCTATCAGATAAAAGATGTGGTGGTCTTTTTTACAGAGTGAGCTGTTAACTGTGTGTTAATAAGATAATATTAATGCTAATTTTGGAGCATTTCAAAAGGAAAGAGTTAGCAATCACCTTTTCATTTTAAAAACAACACTAGTGCTACTTGGTCTGGAATAGGATTATTCTTTGAATGCCAAAGGAGGAGTCCCTCATAATTTAACATTTTAATCATTTCAAGGTGATTTGCTTTTACTGTGAGAAACCCTGTGTTGGCACTTTCCCCACATGTTTCCCAGGCATAATCGCATATTAGTTGCAATTTTCTCTGCAACATAAGACTTAATTATGCTAAAGAAAAATGCTCCTTTTTAAATAAAAGGTGTAAAATACCACTGGTATCCAGTTTGAGCTAATACTAAGATTGGAAACTCATTACCCCTAAAAATGTCAGTTCTGATGAAGCTTTTAAAAAAATTCTAAGAATCAAATTCAAAATGTCTTTACTAAGCTGTTTTATGGTAGCGGGTACCATTGGAAATGTGATGAGTCTTCATGTAAAAATGCTGATTTGAATTAGATTTAGAATGTATGTCATCCTCAATTAGCCTTTCCTTCATCAAAATGATCTCACAAACACGGAGAATGAATCTTTATTTCCTCCTTTGCACATGGGAGGTCATTTGTCAGATTTAATATACTTCTACCTATGTCTTCCTACATGCTTGGAGTTCAAGATGGATGACCATGGACTTCCAGAAAAAGTTTCTAGCTTAAAACTTAAATTTAATTTTAATATAATACCCAAACCATTCATACTGAGATGGAAAATTAGAATAACATTTGCTAAAACAACATTGATTTATTTCCATTTGGTGGGGGGGGGGGGCATTTTGTCTTCCCTGTACCCCCATGAAAGTTTGTATACTAGTAATTATCTAGGTAATCCAGGGTGAGAAACATCATGTGGTAAGCATTTTTTTCTTGAATCATTTATATAATTTTTATGACCTGGAGTTAAATTAATACCACTGTCTGTGATATTATATAAATGCAATCACTTACTTTATGGTTGTTTGTTTAAACTCAATTAGCCTACGAAATTTTATAAATTAATGTCTAACAGTTGGACAATTATGGTGACCTTCAAATAGGTATCAATTTAGAGATTATGAAACCCATTTAAAAGTGCAGTCTGGTTAGACTGGTGGTATAAGATTTATGTATTGAATGGTTTTCCAGGGATCCCCCAATACATGGTTATGACTGCTTTACCCAGTTATTAAGGTGCTATTTGCAAAGACTAGAAATCACAAGAACAGTCCCTGAGGAGTTGGGCTATTGATGAGAGCATTTGAGTTCCTGTAATTGTAACTAAGAACTTTACTTCTGCTGTAGAACATTTATACCTTGACAAACATTTAAAACTAGCTGTGTTGGTTTGCTTGAAAGGTTAATGATACATTTTTTTTTTTTTTTTTTTTTGGCAAAGTCTCATTGAAGACTTGGAGCATTAAGCTTAACACCATCTTTAAGGTGAGATGATAGAGCAAAATGATAGGAAAATATTCGTTCTAGTCTTTAATATATTTGAGAGAGACAGAGATACCGAGTGCCAGTGGGGGAGTAGAGGGGGGTGGAGGGAGACACAAAATCCAAAGCAGGCTCCAGGCTCTGAGTTGTCAGTACAAGGCCCCAAGCGGGGCTCAAACCCATGGACCACAAGATCATGACCCGAGCTGAGTCAGACACTTACATAGAGCCACCCTGGTGTCCCACTCATTCTAGTTTTTGCAATAAAGATAGTGGCTGCAAAATTTTGTCTTGTACAATAAATGCTATTGACATTATTAAAGTAGATAGAAAATAATGCTGCATACTGCATGTTCATGAAACATTTAGCTCTATAACAGCAATAAAAAATTCTAACAAATTTTAGCATGTTATAACAGAATGCTTTGAAAAGTTCAATGGAGAATTCAAAGGAAATTAATAGAAGACTACTACAGAGTTCCAAAAGGGTGAATGGAGTGGTATGTATGTAAAATTTCACAATTCTTAAAGAAAGATGCGTTATAAATAGAGAAGAAAAGACAAGTACCTAAAGGAATTTTGATATGGATTAGGATTACAAAGTTGATAGTAATTGCCTTTTAAAATTTCAGATGAAATAGTTACGAAAGAACCCTAAAGCTCCTGCTGTAACAAGCAATCCATTAAAATGAAGTTTCTACTTCCAGTTAATGAACAAATGAACACAGTGCAATAGATTCTATTTCGGTAGTTGTAATATTAACGCTTTGACCCAATTTCCAGAGAGTGTAATTGTAATAATTCCATCACTTAAATATTAAACTAGTTTGTAACTCTTCATGTTTACCATTTCCCAATTTTCTACTGTAATCAATTTAGATAGTCACATGCATCAGTTTTATATATAAAAGTGTGTTTGGGCAACATCTGCAGTAGGATTTGAACATCACATTTTGGCAAACAAAAAATAATGCCCTATGGTGAATGTTCCAATAGAAATTTAAGGGTAAAAAAAAAGTTTTTTAAAGAAATACAAAGGTAAAATTTGAAGATACATGGTCTTGGTATTGTTTCTTTCATGTGAGGGGGAAGAAAATGTAGATGAATGCAATACATACAAGACAAAATGACCCTGTATTTATCTGCTATTAATTTATACAGAAAAATTTCTTTTGAATTCTATATAAAAAGGAAGACTTCCTATATAAAGAGTAACTATGCCGTTAGATTAAAAAAAATTCTGACTATGGTTCAATATTGCACCCATTTACAGGGTAACTTCAGTAGTGGGAAGGGATACTGTGAAAATTAAGCGTTATGTAGAGAATGGATGGACAGAGGAAACAGATGGCCTTTGTGGAAGTTACTATTAAGCCAAGAAGGAAACCAGTCAAGGGCAAAGATGTGAAAATCACTGAATGGCATACTAGGTGAGGGGAACTGAGATAGGAGATATATAAGTTCCCAGAGAAAGGATCTGGGGATGAGAGGGAGAGAGAGAGAGAGAGAGAGAGAGAGAGAGAGAGAGAGAGAGAGACAGACAGACAGAGACAGGAAGGTCAGCATGGCCAGAAGAGATCATGAGAAAAGAGGAGGCAAGAAGCTTGCAGAAATCAAATAGCATTGAAGATAATAACCATTCTTTTTTTTTTTTAATGTTTATTTTTGAGAGAGAGAGAGAGAGAGAGAGAGAGAGAGAGAGAAAGTGAGCAGGGGAGGGGCAGAGAGAGAGGGAGACACAGAGTCTGAAACAGGATCCAGGCTCTGAGTTGTCAGCAGAGAGCCCAATGCAGGGCTCGAACTCACAAACTGCAAGATCATGACCTGAGCCAAAGTTGGACACTTAACAGACTGAGCCATCCAGGTGCCCCATGATAATGACAACTCTTCTGACTTGCACTGAATATTTAACATGTGCCAGCCATGCATGGTTTTAGTATTTAACATGGGCCTTGGATTCCATTGGGTCTTATCCACAAGGAAACACTTTAGTTTTTATTCAAATTGAAATGGGAAAAAGAGAGGTCTTCAAGGAATACCCCTTACAGTTCTCTCTGGTAAAATTTGCTGTAAGCAGAGCAAACAGTAGGTAAACATGGTTCAAGGGAGTTATTCTTTTTTTAAAAAAGATGATTTGTTTCAAACCATCTTAGTATGAAGATGGGGAAACAAAACTAATGAAGGAAAGTCATGCCTCCGTTTCTTCATTGTCAAAAGGAGGAAAATAAAATCCTAGTTTCTTGTGAGAACTGAACAAAATTTGTGTGTTTGTGTTTAGTGAGGCTTATAGTGAGGATTCAAGTGGTGGCTACTAACATGGCGATGAAGGAAGAGGAAAAAGAAATTACCATCACAAATCCTTGAGCAAGGCATTTAAGGCTTCCACCTCTCTTTAGTAAAACTTAGTGCTTAGGTGTAATTGACTTAAGTTGTGCAAAGTGGCTGCAAAGATATTTAAAAGAATCTACTGTGTTAGGGTTCCAGAAATACTAAACATGGACCATCAACGAAAAGAAAGGACCATTAAAAGGACAAATGGTCAAAATTAGTCAAATGATCTCAAAGTTCTCTCCAGATTATTTTTCTCAAGGTGTTTGCTTTACATTTGCATCTCACTTTCTGTTATATACCCGTGGCATCAAGCACAAGCATCTGTTCTATAGCTTTAATAAAATGCGTTTTTTAGATAGGACAAAATATCTCCATTGATGGTCTCAGGAATCAAATTCAGTACCACAAAAAAGAACAAAATAGGGAAAAGGCAATTGATAATACATAGTGATATAATCTCTAAACTAAATTGCCAAGACTAAATTGCAAAATGTTTGGTGTTGCTCTAAACATCTAAGATTCCAGACCAAAACATACTCACAAATGGTGAAATGAATGCCATAAGAACTTATCCCTACTAAAAGACCTCCTGCCTTAAAAAAGAATCACAGAAAGACACAAATTATTTCTGATTAAGGAAAAGAAATAAATTCACTTAAAGAATAACAAGTACAACTTTTTTTTTTTCAAGTAGTCATGCTGTGCTGAAATCTGATTTGTGATCTAGCAATATATGACAAGAGATGAGATTTTGTTTTTTTGTTGTTTTACGTGAAAATCCGCAGAGGTGCGAGCCACTGAAAATTTAGCTCTCAGTATTAGAAAATTTGAATGCGAAACACTTATCAATAACTTGTTGAAGATATCCATTGTAGTCAACATACAAACATACAGGAGTTTCAGGAAGAGACAATTAGAAATAACAAGTGAGACAATACTACCAATAGCTCTTTAAATTAGGTTTGATGAGGGGCACCTGGGTGGCTCAGTTGGTTGAGAGACCAACTTATGATCTCACAGCTTGTGAGTTCGAGCCCCGAGTCAGGCTCTGTGCTGACAGTTCAGAGCCTGGAACCTGCTTTGGATTCTGTGCCTCTCTCTCTGCCCCAACCCACTCACATTCTGTCTCTCTCAACAATAAATAAGCGTTAAAAAAAAAAAAAAAAAAAAAAAAGATGAGGTTTGATGAAATCATAAAAGCAACTTAATAGCATCCTCAGGTCTACCAGCCAGCTTTTTGGTCATTGATACTTCACTAACACGTCCTTATTTTCTTGTCTTCTACCGTAGTTAGGTTTCTCCAAGCAAAAAGTACTGATGACAGATTTGAAGACAGTAATAAAGCTGAGGCCATCTTCCCACAGCTATTCCACAACATGAGATCATGGAAAAGTGGGTGAGGAGTAGCCATACCCTGTGCTCCACTTATATGTAACAGACTCATGGTGTCAAGGGCAGTTGTTCCAAAATGGAATCAGTGACAGTTGCAACTTCAGTGCTGGTGGCCTGGCTCCTTCACTGAAGGGTATACTCAAATGCATTTTTTCTCCTGCCATTTGAAAATTTTGTAAGCAAGCAAACACTCCATGTTAAATTCCATTCCACCCAAAATATCTAGAGTTGTTTCACTGCTGTTTCAATTATTGCACTCAACATTGACTGATATGTTGTCCTTTTTAAAAATTAATTATCTTGTTTTGCCCTACACCAATGCTATGATAATGATGAAGAAAATGAGACTCAATTTTAAAAATTTTTAAAAATGCCCTTTAGGTAAGTTAAGTAACTAATTCAGTTTCTACTTCTGAGAGAAAGTGAGCAATTATTTCTCTAGGGTTATTCAAGAGTTAAAATAGCATACATACGTTTTCCAGATCAGAAAAGTTACACCTAGTGATTCCTTTGCCCTCTCCCTACAGCTCGAGAGCACATATGAGCAAACTGCTGGGTCATATTTGACAGCATAATAAAGTACATTATTGGCAAAAAGAAGTACACATTGTGAACCATACCTGTTTTAACTAAATTTCTATTGGTGTGTTTATCTTTTCACAATCACCTCAATACCTGTTAGCATAACAAATTAACGTTCCAAATTGGTATAGCCCATTCATAACATTAGATGCCTTATAAATTAACACCAATGATCTTTAGCTTCAATAATGAATAATCATAGACCCTGAAACTAACAGAATAAAATCAAATACTGTTTTGACTCTAATTGCTAATGAAAATTTAAAGACTATATTTGAAAGGACATGTTTTACCTACAAGAAAGGAGAAAACGGAACTTGCGTTATCAGATCCATAGGAATAGTTGTTTATTTTTCCCCCTGGGGTTAATCAACTACAGGTTTCCTTTGTCTTGTTCCCCACCAAAACACAAATACCGTTCTATAAATTAGCTTTAGTTTTCTGTGTCTATATCTGCCTAACAAGCATTGTACAAAGCCTATTCAATTTTAGGTTATGTAAGATTCTTCAGTGGAAAACAGCTAGTATTCTGGCTTTAGAATCAGATAAACTTGGATATTTCTACCTTCAACACAGACTTGTTTACTGACATTATGAAAGTTATTTAAACTCTAGGATTCTCAGATTCTTCTCTGTAAGTGGAGGTAATAACCTCTGCCTCCAACTATGCTGTGGATTAAATGAGCATCCCCCCACCCCCGACACACACCCCATGTATCACTATCTTAATTTTTAAAGCTTAACAACATTAAGAAGATTCAAATTTTTTCCAACAGTCTAAAAAATTTCCTTTCTTTTGCAATTTTCTCCTCTGCTGATTCTTTAGAGCAGTGTATATTCAACTTTATAAAGGAAGAAGATACTTTTAATTTTTAGGCTTCCACAAGCGGGGGATAATGGAATAGTTATGGGAAAGTTCAGTGATGTTTCTTATTCTCCTTACCATGCTTAAAAGGGTGCTAGTATTTGGTTAAGTGAAATCACAGTGGCTTCTGTTCAGACAGTAAAACTAAATAAAACTTTTTGATTATGTAATTGGGAACTCTACTCTGGTAGGGTGTGTGTGTGTGTGTGTCTGTGTGTGTGTGTGTGTGTGTGTGTGTTTTGCTTTTGTTTTATTGGTGGTAAAGAGAATTGTAATTCCAAACAAAGACAAAAGACTAGTTGTTCACAATCTAACCTATTATAATACAAAATCTAATACATTTTAGTTTCTCCCAATCATATTGCTAAGCGTGTACTTTCCCTTGCCAACTTACAGCTTATTGCATGGCAGTGATATCCTTCATTCAATTCATGTTTGATACATTGCCTCTAATATTTTTTTGTGGCCCACCTAAATGCAACACACAACTTAAGAGTTTTATTTTGCACATGACAAAATACAAGGACATTTAAAGATATTCAATTATTTTCTCTTTCCCCCTTATATTGTCAATTTCTCCTTATATTTGTTAATGATATAGTTTAAATCTTGACTCTCCAATGCTATGGTACCAAAGATACTGATTAGCCAGATGGCTAAGGCTTTGCCACCTAGGCCCCCAGAAATGTCAATCATAGTGAGAGTTAAGTCTTCAGCTGCTTACTTTGCAAGTCCTTTAAAGAACAAATCTCTCATCATCACTGAAATGGAGACAGAAGGCAACAGAAGGAGTAGAAATAAAGGAAAAAACAAAGAATGAAGAAAAAAAGAACAGATATGAACAGCTACTTCCTGTTCTCTAGAGGAGGAAGAACACAGCTTCCAGTAATACAGTTATGAGTCGCCTGAATGGTGAGCGTGGGGGCACGGGCAGACATCCTCGTTCCACTCATGCCTTTCTCATCATTTTAGATCTACCTGCCCAGAGACAGGCCGCATTCTCCTTTGTACTCTGTCCCTGCATAGAGAGGCCTAGTTCAAGACTTCCTCACTCTGGCCTGAAACAATGGACATTAAAAAAAAAAAAAAAGCTGCTTCCTTGGATCGCTGATTCTCAGCTAGTATCTTACTTATATGTGGGAATGTCCTGAGTAACTGTAACAACCTCAAATGTCCCTTCTCCACACTTCAAAAGGTTCTTCAGGTGATGTGATATGTATGTATGTACACACACACACACACACACACACACACACTGGAAGATTATTTGGAAATTAAAAATGAAATCTTGGGGCACCTGGGTGGCTCAGTCGGTTGAACGTCCGACTTCAGCTCAGGTCACGATCTCGTGGTCCGTGAGTTCGAGTCCCGCGTCGGGCTCTGGGCTGATGGCTCAGAGCCTGGAGCCTGCTTCCGATTCTGTGTCTCCCTCTCTCTCTGCCCCTCCCCCGTTCATGCTCTCTGTCTCAAAAATAAATAAATGTTAAAAAAAAAAATTTAAAAAAAATGAAATCTTGTCATTTGCAACAAGGTGGATGGAACTAGAGTGTATTATGCTAAGCAAAATTAGAGAAAGACAAATCTATAACTTCAGTCATATGTGGAATTTAAGATACAAAACAGATGAACATAAGGGAAGGAAAGCAAAAATAATATAAAAACAGAGAGGGAAACACACCATAAGAGACTCTTAAATACACAGAACTGAGGGTTGCTGGAGAGATTTTGGGCAGGGGGATGGGCTAAATGGGCAAGGGGCAGTGAGGAGGACACTTGTTGGGATGAGTACCGGGTGTTATATGTAAGTGATAAATCACTGAATTCTATTCCTGAAATCACTATTACACTATATGTTAACTAACTTGGAGATATATATATATATATATATATGTGTATATATATATATATATGTGTGTGTGTGTATATATATATATATACATATACGTATATGTGTATATATATATTTTTTTTTTAAAGGGGGGAGCCTCTTCAGGTGAAAGCTCCATTACCATACTTCCATTCTTTATAAGATTAAAATTATGTTATATTAAAATGTAGAAAGTAGTGCCGTATTTGCTGAGAAATTATTATTTAGGAGCAGCAGAAATCAACTCTTTTTATTCCATATAAAAACATGTATGCAACTTGAATTTATTAATAATGCTAATAATTTTATTTCCAGCAATCTAATTCCTCTGTTGATCTGTCAGGTGTCTCTAAACTTGAAAGGGAAAGTTCAACAAAACATTTCTACAGCAGGGTTATTTTCTGTATGATTAATATATTTCCATTAAAATATACCTGATATAAAAAGCATCAGCTTGAAATGAAGAACTATTTTCTAATCCTATCTTCTAAAGTAACAGTGATCATAAGTAAGTCACCTACTCTCTATAGACCTCACTTTATTCATCTATACATTGAGTTTACTAGACTGCACTTTTATGTAATTTAATATACCTAAAAAACACATTTTTTGCTATATACCTACACATTTGATACACTTAAAATAAGTAAATATAGACTCACTATATAATAAAGCATTCCACATAAAAGAATTCAATAATACATAAATGCTGCAAAGACCAGTGTTTTCTATGGAGACAGCATGTATGTGATACATCCTATGTATTATTTTAATAGAATGTATTTAGCTAGTTCCTTTAACACACATCTTGCTTATTGAAATCCAGATAATATCAATACAGAGAAAATAAATCCAAAGCTTCTAAGCTTTGTAAATAAGAGAAAATTAAAGTGATGGAACTTTTCTCTGACTGGATGGAGCTGGAAAATTCTTTGAATTCATGCATTAGTACTGTCCACAGTGCACCCTACTCTGTGATAGTGACATGTAAGTTGTAATTAAGAAACAATTTTTCAGAGGAAAATGTGAATGCAGAATGCATTTTGTTTAGTCAATCTAAATGAAGGGGTAGCTGATTATCATGCCCCAAGTAGGCAACTAGGCATACCACTTCTGATTATCAACAAGTGGAACGTCTAGAATGGTCTCAGAAAAAAAAGAAAAAAAAAATATTTGAATCGAGTGAACGTGGTAAATATTTACTATCCATAAGATAACTTTTTTTCCCAAATAAGCTTTCCATTTTACTTTCAAAAAAACTAAGATGTAGGTTGCTGACTTAAGAGTTAATAAAGACATAGCCTCCACTAGCAGAATTAATATTCAAATGGCTACATTGTCTCCAAGGCACTTGAATATCAAAAAGGAAGAGGAGATTTTATTGATCTGGGAAATGGCAGCGGGTTATGCTTATTGTATATAATAACGACTATTGATTTTGTTAAGCAGAAAAATGGCACTTTAAAAAGCCCATTTTGTATCAACTGCAACTGAATGGTACTTTCCACCAGTCTAGAAGTTTTCAGAATCCTTTTTAATGGAGCAAGAAGTATAATCTGTCAGGAACATCCTTTATACCAACAGAACGAAAGTTCATTGCTATAATGAAGGTTTTCCTCTAATATCTAAATTGAAATTGCCATCTATTCAACTAACTTAAAATTATAGACAATGTTCTCCCTGCAATAAAAGGACCTCATACTCAAGAATAATTTCTTCAGCTCATACCACACCTAAGGAGTTTGAGAGAGAAGAGGTTTCTCCCTAAGAATATATGGTTATGTCCAAAAGTTGATGAGGCCACTTGAACAGAAAGCCAATACACATTAGTTTAGTAAGTTGTAATTATTTCAGGGAGTAGTAAAACCTAAAGTGCTCTAGGCTTAGAAGTTACTGCAGTCTACCATCAAAACACTGTTTATTGATGTTTTTTAAATATGCTGACGGAAGTGACAGAGCTTGCTACCGGTTTTATAGAACTTTCAAATAAGACTTATAATATTTGTGCATTTCTATAGACTAGTGAGTACAATAGTACTCAATATGGTCTGGGAGAAGGCTTTTATTTTGCTTCTGTGTTTTAGAATTCACAGACCAACTATGAAATAAGTTGTTGGCAGACAGGGTAGAATCCAAGTTTCACTTAATTCACCATATATCTGGGACTGATCTCAGATTCTGCCAGGGGAACAGCTCGAAGACATGTTCCCAACTCACTGGTGGTAAAGTATGACTTTGTGTCTAAGATCTAGCTAATAGACTGTGAGAAGTGATATCTAACAATTTCAGAGCTGAGCTACCGAAGATTTCCCTATGTTTTCACCCATGCTCTGTTCCCTTTCCATCTGTCTGCAATGAACATGGCCCAAGGGGGTGAGGGGGAAAGACAAATATTGGAGATGCCCTAACATCTACCATCCTGAGTCCCTGATTGACAGTATGAAGGAGAATTGCCCTGCTTTTTTGCTCACTCAGAACTATTATATCAGCAAAAAAGAGTCACTATGTTTAAGCTATTATTTATATTTGACCTATTATTTGTGAGAATTGCTATCATTATCTTGACTGACACAGAAGTTTGTACCTTAAATAGGATATTGTTGTAAAAATAATCAAATTATGGATGTTGACTTATGTTGTGCTTTGAAAGGAACTGTTGCTAGCAACAATTTGAAAGAAAGACAAGTACTCACCAAGCCTGTGGCTCTAGACGAAATTTTTGGAAAGAGCCAAGATGGTATTATGTAACATTTTTACTTATTGTTTTTAGCAATATATTGAAGAAATGATTTTAAAAAATTAAAGAATTGTCCAGGTTGCAAATAAAAATGAAATGGAAGAGGGGTGCCTGGGTGGCTCAGTCGGTTAAGCGTCCGACTTCAGTTCAGGTCATAATCTCATAGTTCATGGGTTCGATCCCCACATCAGGCTCTGCACTGACAGCTCAGAGCCTGGAGCCTGCTTCCAATTCTGTGTCTCCCCCTCTCTCTGCCCCCCAACCCCCGCTTGTGCACTCGTGTGCGTGTGTGCTCTCTCAAAAATAAATAAACATTAAACATTTTTTAAAACAATGAAATGGAAGAGAGAATAGTCACAAAACTAAACTCCCAGGGTTAAAAAAAAAAAAAAAAAAAGTCAGCAGCTTCTGGATCCTAAACAGTATGATCTAAGTATTAAAAAAGCTGGAGATCAACAAATTTAATAAAGACCTCTCAGCTTCAAAAGTTTTTAAAAAAAAAAAAAAAAAAAAAGGATCCAGCCCTTGAGCAAAGATCAGATGCTTAGTGAAAAGTTGCTACCTTCCCATTAAAATTTATTGTTACCTATGTTTCACCAGGATGAGAAGAGAGATGTATAGAAAACACAGTTAAGAACTAGGCCAAGTAAAAAGCTTTGGGTCTATTTATAGGTCTTAAAACTGCCTTAAAACAAGTTGGTCAAAAGTATTCCAGATAGGAGGCCAGGAGGGGGGCGGATTTTATTTCTTTGACTCTTTCCTGAGGAAGCCTCTGTGAGCAAATCAAATGTTGATTTGCAAACTCTCAACAGAAGAGGACAGATCACATAAACTGAGGCCCTCAAGGAAAACATAATCCCAGTGCCTACTTCAGATGTGGCCATAGAGGTAATGAATAAGTAGGACCTCCCAGTAGGTAGAACTAGGGGGCAAGAGAGAAAAACTGGTAAGAGTGTATTGTGTCGCAGAATCTGGGTACAATGAAAGAATTTTCTCTGGGAAAGAGAAGAGGGTCTTCAAAATACCAAGAGGTTATATTATGGCTATGGACCAGCACAGCTTTAAGTCTCTTATTGGGCACATATTTTAGTAACCTTAAAGGTGGCCAGTGACAGAAAATGCTTTTTGTCACAAAATCTGCATTTTCGTCTTCAGCTTGAACCCAGCTACACTTGCCGTGAGGTATGAACCTGTGCCTGATATCTACCTTAAAGAGTATGAACAGAAATGTGTACCACTTCAGGGCCTGGCCCATAAAACTATCCTAAAATATTTTTTTTCCATTTGGTAACTTGACAATTGGTAGATAACCATCATGTTTAAAAGTCAGAGATGACAGATCATCTCTTGTCCGGGTTTCTGCATAATTTTGTGGAAAAGAATCTCTCTCTTATGACCTCTGCATCTGCCCAGGATTTTACGGGAGCATGATAAACTTCTAATGTTTTTGAACATTAAAGATTTATGAAGCAGAATTTCTAAGCACTTAGCATTAATCTAATGCTCATGTTCCTTGGTTCTCCCTGTTCTGAAAAATACTACAAAATAGAAGGATGAGATAACATTTTGGGGGGGGTGCCTGGGTGACTCAGTTGAGTGATCCATTGTTGGTTTCAGCTCAGTTCATAATCCCAGGGTCATGGCATCCAGCCCACATCTGGCTCTGCACTGAGCTGAGTGTGGAGCCTGCTTAAGATTCTCTCTCCCTCTGCCCCTCTCCCCTGCTCGCGCGCGCGCGCGCGCACACACACACACACACACACACACACACACACACACACACACCCCCCACAGGTTCGTGCTAAGAAAAAAAAAAAAAAAACATGTTTTGAAGGAGGATACTATGACTCCATGAATAAAACTGATGATTAAACTTCTACTTCAAGGAATTATAGAAAATTAAACAGAGCTAAGTACTGGAATAGCCAAGAAATGCCAACTATGTTTTATATTTAGATATATCAGTGATTCAGAATTTGTGTGAAATACTGAAATTATATATAAAATAGGATGTATGAAAGATTCACATTTTGGCTTCCTGTAGATTCTAATCCCTGTTTACCTGTATAGTTGAGTAGATTTTCATCCCCAAATTAAGTTTTTTTTTATATTACTTTGTTATTTGTAATTTAAGCTGAAGAAGATCTTTGCAATTTTATGAAAACTTCACCTAAGAATCAATTTTATTGCAGTCATAGAAAGTTACAAATATTATTACTTGCTAAAATGCATTTCTGCCTATCAGCTCAGTTTAAGTAGATGAGTTCCATGATTACGCCAGCTAAGTGATTTATATTCTTCTGAGCTTCCATGGCAATTTGTAATTTTATATTACTTTATACTTTCTGCCATATATTATAGTTTCTTTTATGGATCTCTTATTGCAGAAAGCTCTTTGAATGTTTTCATTTGGTTCATCCTTTGTCCTGTATCTTCAAGCCTCTACAACATGTTATAATTGGATTTTTGTTTTGCTCAATATATACTAATGCACCCATTTATTTATTTATTTACCAGGTCTCTTTCAGGTCCAGCACCGTACCAGAACATGACTGGAACTAAATTTTAAAGAATATCATGGTAGTACACAAATCACAAAGGAGAACTTCTGTGTCATGATGGCTGCACCACTATCAACAGGCTCCCCTACTCCTGAGTTTCTATCTAATGTAAAGTTTGCATTTCTGATACTATTCATGGTTCCCACACTCTAGGTTTGGCAGCCACTGGCTCCCTGTTAAACCCATCCAGCCTGAATTTCCACTTGACCAAATTCAATATTTAGAAGAAAAGTATACTTCAATTTACTAAGGGTCAGGGCCATTTACAATAGATACAAAACTATTCAAAGTAATATTTGTGTATATAAATGAGCAAAAAAGTAATACATTTCCCTACTTGTAACAAATGTGACAGTTTTACATGTAAGGAATATAATTCTCAAGGAATTACATAATTTAAAAAAGACAAAAAAACAAAAACCCTTCAGTCTTTCCAGAAAAGCAACTCTAAAACTAAACCAAAGAAATAGAAGCAATCCTTGTTCTTTCTTAGAGGATGCCCTTGGAGCCAGTGAAATGTTCAAAATAACAACACATTCTTCTTAGAGAAAAGGGGATGTATGAAAATCTGTCTTTGAAGATCTTGTGGTCTGTATGAAACAGTTTCTGATCCATAATCTATCCATAATAGATAACTTTTTATCTTATAGGCCATATGTACCCTTTAAGAGTTAATAAATTAATGTTTTTCAGACATGTATTACTAGAAAATGCAAGCATATATGCATTATCTTCAGACAAATATATTTGCTCTTTTGTACCTCAACATTTGACACTAATGTAGAGAAGTGTTGAAACACTATATTGGACACCTGAAAATAATACAACACTGTTAAATTATGCTGGAATTAAAAGTATTTTTTAAGTAATCCTGAAAAAAATATCATAAAATTAAAACAAAGTGATTTTTCCCCTAATATCCTTTTCTAAAATAAAGAGGCAATGACGATTGGGTTTCTTTTTTGAAGAAAACTGGTGAGAGAAGTAGATCCACGAAGAGAGGTGGGATAGGAAACTGGGGGTTATCAAGAGGCTTTCGTCACTGTGGCATCAGTGTTAGTAGATGAAAGCAGTTGATCCCTTTCTAGGTCGGAGGAAAAAGAACATATTGTGCAATTATGTCCTGTGCTGAATATATTGTTGGCATTCAACCAATTAATAATAACAAGAATGAAAACAACTCTGTCTGCGATAAGAATAAGGCTTCCAATATTAGTCACAGTCTGCTTAGCTTTAGGCTGGCTTAGATAAATGTAGTAAAGACAAGGAAAACATCCCACTCCACACTTTTTGGCTAATTTAATATCTTTGCTAAGTGCTTAGGTAGTATGGTGACAGGCATAAAGAAAATGCATGGATTGATTGCACTGATAGATAAATAGAGTCCATTTTAGCACAAAGAAAAACCTTTATAATTAGATGTGAATACCTGGTTTCTTGCCATCTATCACATATGCAAGTTTGGGAAAGTATTTTTGTAATGAATTAGAAATGAGTAATATTTCATAATACTCATGATGCATTATACACATCCTGCCATAAATGGCTCAGTCTATACTGACAATCAGATTCACAAATGGTTCAACTCATTGGAAAGACCTTTCCACATACCTCCCTGCCAAAATTTTTTGAGCAACTTAGCATTTTTCTCAAACACTTGAGTCATCCAAATTTCACAAATGTTTTGTGTAATTTTCCTGAAGCATATACTGAAGTCCTATAAGTTCTTGGCAAATAGAAATCCAACGATAAGTATCTGGTCAATAAATTCAGGAGATACGAGGCCCATAAAAATGTTTTAGGGCCCTAATTTGACCAAATAATACCACTAAGAAAATAAGCAAAGTGAGCATTTTAAACAAAATGAATTTTAGTAAATAAAGCAACAGTATGCATTCTAGTTTATATTCAGGCCCTAATACTGGACCAAGGGAAAAACTGAAATAATTACACCCTGTAGCCTCTAATTTTATAAGGAAGATAAAACAAACACAAAGAGAAAGAAAAGGAGAGGGGAGAGAGAATGGAGAGGGAGACTAAGAATGTACCAAGATGTTTGATTAATTCTACACAGATTTGGGCAGCATGAAAAACATTGATCAGATACACAGAACATACCAGAAAGCAGAACAATGGCTATGGTAAATAAGGACCAAGCCTATAGTCTACAGCAAGCTCGAGATTTTATTGTTATTCTGGAGTAGTAAAGGTAGTAACAAAATTGTTACGGTAATAACAAAATTGTAAACTAAAAATAATCT
>NC_056660.1:45202500-45250000 GCF_018350195.1 Panthera tigris
TTAAAAGCTCTCCTCATAGCTACAGTTTTTAATCAATTCAGTTTTTTACCTTTCTTTCAATGTTTGGTTTTATATTTAAAAAAAAACGATGAAGGAAAGGCACTGGTATGGGTAGATTAAATAGAAATATTAGTAATTAGCTGAGCTTCACAATTAGTCTTCTAAAGCCTATACACATCATCAATTTAGGTTGTAGCTTAAACATTATTTTCAAAAATAATATTTGATGTCAAGAAATTTAAATAATTCTGAATTTTATTTATGGATCACATGCCTTAAAATATTACTCAAAAGCTTTCATATGTAAGGTTTTTCTGGTTTATCATTCTCATTTGGTTTGTAGCTACATATATTTTCACTGTGTCCATACATAATAATATTGGGAAAATAATAACCTTCAAGGCATCAGATGAATTCTCTGGTGATGTCACTTTCACTCTGACATTTATACTGACTTCATTTATGACAGACTGAAGGTGATGAACAGGTCCAAGCAAGAGGTCACCTTGTGTCAAGACTGGTATACAATCTGTCAAATGCAGTGACTGTGAGTCTGCTAATGAGGAATTAACTAGACAGAATGTTGCTATTTGACTGTTTTCATGCACTCCAAACCTGTTAAACAATGCTAATCAGGTGTTTATTAAGTGAAACCATTATGCCAAACTTGCTGCAAACCTCACCATATGTCAGAGAGGTTGTAACATATTATTCATCCATTTTAAAGCTAGATTAATAGGAGTCATTTACTAAACTTTTCTTTTCTTAGCCTTTGGCTATGCCTTGGAATCAAGGTTATACTTTTATTTAAATTTTTCTTAAAAAAAGAACACAACTCCAGAAAACTATTTTAAGTTAGTGCCTCTTGGTTGAAAAGCTCTTTTCATTTGTTTTTATAGTGAAAAATCAACTATTTTAATAAGGTGAGTAAAAGAACATATCGATTTAAGCAAAATTGGTCTAATCAGTAATATTTTTGATAATGGAATGACTTAAAATATTATATAAAATTACCAATATCAGGATGGAAGAAGGCACATTTGTTTTCAGGGGTCTTCACTTTATAAATTCATTAGGAATAAAAAGGCAATTGTAAATAACTCCTGATTGGGTATAATTAAAGTTATCTAAGGACTTCTTCTAATCTTTTATGAGCCAGCAATTCCTTTATACAAAAAGACATTAATTATGAGCTCCCTGTAAATTGATACCCAATAGATAAAACATTTCATAACCTGCCATATAGTATATATTCCTCTTCGCTAAAAGCAGTGTCACTACCTTTTCCATATAAGCCTTCCATCTCTTACAATAGTTATTTACGTACTCTCTGTATTTTAACATTATGTTTTCATTTTATAAGAAAATAGCCTTTAAGTCATCATATCTAAGTTCACATGCAGAAGTGTCAACCTACACCCCCTATGATTTGAACAAGTCATGTAATCTATCAATTACAAAATTTGGATCAAACTATTTTTCTGGCATGAGTTTTGAAATAACCAAAATGAATTGATATATAATGCAAATTTTCATTGAAAAGTAGTTTGAAATTAAAGCTAAGATCAAAGTTCATGTGAGTAACTAACAAACATTGTAAATACACGTGAAAATATTTTATAATCTGTTATGTATCAACAGTATTTTTATGACAACATCATACTCCATTCTGTCACCATCCGCCCATCTCACACATTCCATGTGCTTAGATATTTCTACCCAGCTAGGTATCAAGCTGCTAAAAGATGTAGCAAAAAACTACATCTTTAACATCTTTAAAAAGTCATCAAAACCCACCTGAAATAATAATGTATTTTGTACAGAAGGCAGTAACATTTTATTGGTGGTCTACACATATGGGAGATTTAATGGCCAGTTTGAAAGCTTCCACTTTATTTTGTAG
Organism: Panthera tigris; assembly: GCF_018350195.1. Lineage (NCBI taxonomy): Eukaryota > Metazoa > Chordata > Mammalia > Carnivora > Felidae > Panthera > Panthera tigris. Next base: position 45,204,404 of record NC_056660.1, read on the forward strand.
GCTGTTGAAATTTCCTGAAGAAAATTCATAGTTTCTTAGAAATTTGCCAAGACTTTTTCAGTTTCAAAATTGGAATTAGATGTCCTTTCTGTGGATTCCCATAACACTGTACTTCTTTTATCAGAACATTTTCAACATCTCATTAAATATAAGTTCTATGAGGATAGGGACTATGAGGTATAGACAGACAGATGTATACATTCCTAACACTCTCATATATACACACATTTAGACAGATATACATAGGTTTGTGTTTGTATATGCCTAGAACAAGACGTGGCACATAGTGTGTGTTCAATACAAGAAATTATTTAATTTGCTTAAATGGTAGATGAAAACTCAGTTATTTTGGCTGTGAGAAGAACAATTCATTAATCAGTATATAAACTGGAAAAAAATAAGACTATGGACAAGAATTTCCTTTTGGTTTAGATCTTTTGAGTCCTTTTGCCTGATAAAGATGGCTGGAGATACTCCCTCCTCATGTTTCCACTGTCTCCAATAATTTAGACATTGGAGCAAATCATAGATAATGTAAATTAAGACACACAGGAACCTCAAAATGGAAATCACAGAATGAGTATTTTTAAAGAAACATGGAATTTTTAAGGCAAATGAAATCTGAAGGTTTATTTAGTCTATCCTCCAAACAATATATTACAGTCGTTCATTATATGAACACTGTAGCATCACAACTGACACCACAGAAATACAAAGGATTACAAGAGATTATCAAAAATGGATAAATTCCTAGAAACAATCTTCCAAAACTGAATCAGGAAGGAAAGCAACATTTGAACAGACTAATTCCTAACAATGAAATTGAATCAATAATCAAAAAACTCCTAGCAAACAGAAGCCTAGGACCAGACAGCTTGTCAGGTGAATTCTACCCAACCTTTAAAGAACAGTTATTAATACCTCTTCTTCTGGAAGTATTCCAAAATGGAAGAGGAAGATTCCAAACCCATTCCACAAGGCCAGCATTACCCTGACCACAACCAGATAAAGACACTACAAGAAAGGAAGGAGGGAAGGGGGGGGGCGGGGGAAGAAAGAAAATTATAGGTCTGTAGCTCTGATCAACACAGATGCAAAAAATCCTCAACAAAATATTAGCAAACCAAATCAATAATGCATTTAAACCACCATTCACCATGACCAAGTGGGATTTACTCCTCAGTTGCAAGGGTGGTTCAGTATTCACAAACTTATCAACAGGATATATCACATCAACAAGAGAAAGGATAAAAACCATATGATCATCTTAATAGATGCAGAAAAAGCATTTAACAAAGCACAACATCCCATTCATGATAAAAACTCTCAGTTTTGAGGAAACATGCCTCCACATGATAAAGGCCATTAAAACCCCACAGTGAACATCACACTCAATGGTGAAAAACTGGGAGCTTCTCCCCTAAGTCAGGAACAAGATAAGGATGTTGACTCTCAGGATTTTTATTCAACACAGTCCTGAAAGTCCTAGCCACAACCATCAGACAAGAAATAAAGGCATCCAAATTACTAAGAAATGAAACTATCACTATTTGCAGATAACATGCTACTACATATAGAAAACCATAAAAGCTCCACACAATGAATACTAGAAGTAATAAATGAATTCAGTAAAGTTGTAGGACACAAAATTAATGTACAGAAATCTGCTGTATTTAACATGAAGAAGTTAAGAAAGCAATCCCATTTACAATTGCACCAAAAATAATACTTAGGCATACACTCTACTCTGAAAACTATAAAACACTGATGAAAGAACCTGAAGGTAACACAAATGGAAAGACATTCCATGCTTATGGTTTGGAAGAACCAATATTGTTAAAATGTCCATACCACCCAAAACAATCTACAGACTTAACACAATACAATTCCTATCAAAATACCAACAATTTTTTTCACCAAGAAAAAACAAAAAGATACCTGCTACAAATGGATGCCTGTTTTCTATTTGAATATTTTTATTACTACACATAATCATTCTCTGGAAAGTCATGTATTTCTAATTTTTAATATTTAGAAAATGATTTCATTTTGAACTTAATTATATTCCAAACAATTTTATACATAAGTTTCTTTTCTACTATTTGAAGAAACCTAAGAATTTAAATTGGTCTTCACGGCAACACTTCCCATATTTGATCACAGCCAGCATGGTCAACCAGTTTTCTGAAGACCTTAGCTTTTTCAATCACTCTGTAGAACACGTTTTTAGACCCCTTCAGCATCATTACATTACATATCCTAAGCAAGAGTCCTATTTCTTTCCTATTGGTTTTCTTTTTTAATTTTTAAGTTTATTTATTGGAGAGAAAGAGCGCAAGCGGGGTAAGGACAGAGAGAGAGGAGAGAGAGAGGATCCCAAGCAAGCTCTGCACTGTCAGCACAGAGTCCAATGCAGGGCTTGAACACACAAACCATCAGATCATGACCCAAGCCAAAATCAAGAGTCAGATGCCTAACCAACTGAGCCACCTAGGTGCCCCTTTTTCCTATTGTTAATCTCAATATACTTAAATATATAATTACTGTTGAATTTTCGATACTTCCATTACTAGTAGCATAAGATATTATGAAGGTTATAGTATCCTCCTGAATTCACAAGCATTCTAGGCTCTCCCTTCCATCTTTAGAATATATATTTTCAAAAATCAAATATTATATGAGAGAGCACTCCAATATTTAATAAGACTTTATATGGTGTAGGTTCTTTGCTTCAAAAATCCCATTTCTCAGTATTAGCCTTCATATAAGTGAGGTTTTCTCATTTGAGCACTGTTTGAGGTAGTTCATTTGCATTAAGAGCCACATCATATCCAAACAAATCAACCAACCAACCAAACCTAAAATTACAAACCCAACAACAGCAGTCCTCAGCGGGATCTCTCTCAGTATGGGGACTAATACAGAATCTGAAATGCTGAGAGGGAAAAACACCTCTATTATTTTAGTTTCATTAGAAGACATTTGCTCATGAAAATTGCTTTTTCTTGCATGTTCTGTTTTGCCTGGTCTATATGACTCTTGCTCAACAGATACAGCTGAATGTTTTAGGTCAAATATACCCTAGAAGTGAAAACATCATTGCCTCCCCCCACCTTTGATAAATAAGTTGAAATGCAAAAAATAAACTCTCAGTCACCATGGCTAGACAGGCATTAATCAAACAACTGAAACTGGCCTGTGAACTTCCAGAAAGGGAGGGATTCAGACTCATGTGCCATTTGTGATTCAGTATGTACCTACACAAAAGCAATTTCAATATAGGAAGAAATAAGTAAATCCAGGAAAACCGAATGAATCAGGGAGTGAAGACCACAGGTTTGAAAATTAAACACCTGGGAGGAATAATGGCTGTTATTTATTACTGCCCTTCAACTTGGTAGACTCTTTACACACACATTCCTTAAATCATTTTTAAAAAGAAAAAATTGACAAGTTATAAATTAATATCTCTACTTTTCATGAGGAAATTCTGGTTTAGGAGACTCACATAACCATGAAGTAGTTAAGCAACATTTGAAACCAATGAGACTCTAAAATCTGAGTTGTCTATATATTCCAATATTTTGCTCCTCTGAGGGCTGGGGGTGGGGACAGTGAAGAGCACATTTTGGAATTTGTTTCACAAAAAGCACTGCAACTGGGTATTTTAGAATTTGATTGGGAATATTTTAACATTTGCAAATTGTATGTTTTAGTGAACAGTTCCTTATAGAGGACATCTGCAGGGCTGAAGCCTGTCATTGTTATTACATATTTCTACATAGAGAGCAGATATGTCATCATTTCCAGTATTTTCCATGGATTCACATTCATGAATAAGCTCTAGTCATATATCATATGCATCTGTAAAAAAAAAATTAAACATGTCTTAAGCAAAATATGTTTTCTTCCATTACCATATATTAGTGCTAAGCACCATTCTATCAACTTCTAGCAACATCTAGGAGGCCGAAGGAATAGCTTAATAAAAAATTTTCTAATTTACTTGAGTTAATATCCATGTTCTTGCCTTCTTTTCTGGCCACGATACAGCCATGAGCTTTTTTTAGCTTTTTCCTTACATCGTTTAATACCTCTTGCCATCCATTATATTAGGTTTTACCTGGATTTTCTTTCTCCATTTGATATTAATCTCATTGTATAGACTTCATGGCCTTGTCAGCAAGACCCATGCCTTTTTGTTCTGCCTGTATGAATGTACATGTGTGTATTTATACATACATGCATACGTGTGTGTATAAAACAAAAAGATGAATCTCCTAATACCTTCTAGGTTTTCTTATATACTATTCCTTCTTCTGAAGGTAATAGCTTCAGCATAAATGGTGAGAACATGACACCTGAATTAATAATTACACAAAATTTCATAATCGTTGGAGATAAACCCTAAATGTCTTATTACATGTGAAGAAACCAAGGAACTTTACACGAATGCGTGCACTTCTTGTAGCACTGTGACGATTCTGTCCTAGAAACACAGAAACTGGGATACATTCTATTTTGGGTGATTCCCATCCAAAATATTGAAGTGAAAACTACATACCAACATGTTTTAATTTCACAAATTTGGAAAGGTATATTATACTATGTCAATATAGGACCCACAGTTTGTTGGAGGCCCAAGCAATTGAAAGTTACTGATGGTAAAATTTCATAACTTTACAGTGAGTCAGCCTTGCAGTGTATTAAAGATTTCTATTAACAACGTGATATTATGACGTAGTGGGAAATATATGGGATATCGAGTCAGATATATTTGAATACAAATTGTAGTCCCTATATAATTGCAAACTGTTTGAAGTTCTAACTCTCAAATCTTGTCCCCTTCCATTATAAAATGGGTACAGTAATACCTATATAATAGGATCTTTGAAAGTTAACTAAAATATATTTAAATATATTTAAATCTCATAACTCATAATAGTTATCAAATGTAGATTTTCTTTCACCTTCAACTCTTGCCACTTCAACAGAATTTTCTATTATAAGTAAAAGGAAACTATCTCTGACAAAATGTCTACAGAAATGTGGAGATTTTCTCAACATGAAAGATTATAGTTCAATATTAGAGACATCCTATTATATCCTATTCCCCCTGAGCTCTTAACTCAAATGAAGCACTGAGGACTAATTAACATGATTGTTTTTCACATATTTTGGGTTTTTTTCTTCATTTTTCTGAATATTTCACAAAGGTAAATATGTTGCTCACACACTATAGGCCTCTTTGTTATTTATCTCGCATCTGTTTCAAAGTGAATATAAACAAGGTATTCTCTTTGAAGTTGGTAGAAAAACTCAGTGACTATACAGATCCTATGAGTATAAAACAAAAGAGGTTTTTGATTGTTGGAAAAGTTGATAAGAATGTAGGCAACCAAAATTGAAAGGATGGTCGAGTTTTATACCCCAAAGCAAAAGTACTGAAAAAATATTTCCCTTTACACACAGTAACCCTAGGGATATGGTAAAAGAGATTAACTATATATAGTCTTCGTTCTGATTTACAGCTTCTATTTCCTTAATTGCTATTTTAGTTTGATGTTGAGTTTTTTCAATTTTCAAATGCAGAAACATATGTTGAGTTCTTTCGTGGGCATAAAAACGTGCCCACTTGCTTGTCAGTTTATCACTTTTTAGAGGAATTAAAATTGATACTAACACATGATGATCTTAATGTTTCTAAAATGACATTTTTGTAATATGAGTGTAAATATATTTTAGATTTTGATACAGTAGAAAATTCTGTTTAGACACTCAAGGTTCAAAATGAGTATCAATTTTCCTACCTGCATTTGGAAATTTTTATCAGTGACACTTAAACTTGTCAACACTTAAATTGAAAAATATCCACAGGAATTTATCAATATTAAGCAAATTACTTTTTAAATTAATTGTATATTCATGATGCAGAGCAGAGGTCAAGGCACAAAAGTATGAACATTAAGCTAAATAGCATAATCAAGAATAATTTTAAAACAGTTTAATGCTTTAGTCATTAAATTTAATATTCATACCAACACTATTAAGAAATTAGTGAGGGCTATATTAACTTGGAGGAGAAAAAGCACCAATTTAAAATCTTTCATTTTCTGCTGGAAACATGTCTGTTTGCATAGTTTCTATTTGTAATTTTTGAAAAAGCTTCTAGTAGTTGCCAATGCAAAAAATAAATGTTAAAAAATTGGACGAAAGCCAAATCCATCAAATACTCCCTCCAAAAGATAACTTCCCAGAGTCCATCCCAGATGACAGTGCCTTGAACATCTTTAACTTTTCCATCAGAACCATTTAGCATTACTATGCTTCTGCGCAGCTGGAACATCACTACCATTGTCAGAACCAGGCAAACAAATTTATGATGATGTTCCTGGGAATATGGAACTAATGCAGAGGGGATTTCTCTGTAGTTCTTCATTAACATTTTATTCATTACAACAAGGGAGTTTTAAGAGTTTCCTTTTAAGCAAATTAGGTCACTGGATAAAAAACACACAGCATGGAAACACAGTGTATTACTACATAGAACAAAAGATCTGGTTAATAAATTATGATAATGGGATTAGTCATTTGCTAATGTTGAAAGGCACATTTAAATATTTTGGAACTTATAAAGAGAATAATTTTTTCATGTATTTATATTTTCCTTGTCTATATTTGGGGGTGGCACGTTTTTCCAAGGTATATGCATAGCTCTTTAGCTACTTCAAATCATTTAAGATGAGAAAAATAAGTAAGCAAAAATTATGGGTTTAATCCTTAACTAAAAATAAACCAAAAGATTGGAGAAAGCAAAATAAGTAGATTAAGAAATAGAATCTAGGAGACAGTCTTCATCATGAGAAGAATTTTTCTTTTTCACATGATCATTAAAAAAATCCACTGAAGAGGTTTTCCCCCCAAAACAAACATGTCAGTTCTCTGTGAATCTCCCCTGATCCAGATGTAGTTCTACTTTCCAATCATTGTTGAATGTACTTCGAAAGGTTGAACATCCTAAGTGAGAGCACTAACAATTTTTTTTCCAAATTGCTTTTTAATTGTGTTCTATAATGTTCTGCTCTCTCCAAAATGGATTCACTATTTAACAAGTATGTTAAGAGGCTTAGGAGAAAATAGAGGAGAATGCAAGTGCTAATTCACATAAAGCACCATCTTAGCTTGGGTTTCCCTAGAAGTAGACCCTGAGAGAAGAGTCAAGGAACATGGGATATATTCAGGCCTTGTTTGTAAAGAGAAAAAGAGTGAAGGAAGCAGGATAGAGCAGTGGAAGGAGCAGTATAAGGGCAGGATATCCACATGGGAACTACAGCTCATAGTCATTCATACTTTGAAGGAGACCCTGCATTTTACATCGCTTTGTCCATCAGTTATTGTATACAGGCTGCGAGTGGTGTCCAAGCTCCCTTGAGGAGTTGCTCTTGTTCAGCCTGAGAGCAAATTTGCAAAGACAGAGCCAGGTCAAGATTGCCATTAACAGCCAACACTCATAGCAGCTGGGGTATGGTACACTGACCATCTGGTACACTGGGGATCAGAAGAGGACTCCAACAATGCTACAACTACCACTGAAATATTAACCCAAAATATCCAGTCATATTATATTTCTGAAATACTTTGTAATGCACAATTTTATGTTAGAGATAGGAACACTATAGATAGACAGACAGACCAATCAATGGATCTATGTAGGTAAGTAGGTAGGTAGGTAAATACACAGATACATAAATACATAGATACAGTTGGGAACAGCACAGGAGCTGGTGCTAGGCACTTCCTGCTGCACAGAATTCCCCTTCCAATCTCTGAAGCACTCTGGCCCTCCTTATCCACCTTTATAAATGTATGCTCTTTTGTAGAAAGAGGGTTCTTCCCGTGATCTTACATCTTACACATACACACACACACACACACACACAAATATATATATATGTATATAATTTTACCACATTTTATATAGAAGTATGCTAGAATTCAGAAAGGTTAATTCACCACTCAGTTTACATGACATTACATTTGAATAGGAATCCTAAGTCACTATTATTGATGTATATTATGTTTGGCACATGTGATATCTTATTTTTGAAGATGAAAAAAATTGAGGCACTCTGAATTCAAATAATGTTACACAGGTAATAAGTAAAACTAAGGTTTGTATCCAATTATTGCAGAAATATTATGCTTTTTGATAATAAGTAACTTTTGTAAAACATTGTTTTAGGATTATATACATTAGAAATCACATATTTCAGAAAGAAAATTTTAAACATAAACGTTGTTAGCAAAATACTTGGAGTTATATAACAAAACGCCATTTATACAAAGAACACGATGTTAATGATACAAAGGGCACAGGGGATGGTTATATTATCCAGTCTGCAGAGGGAAGACAAATAATGAGAAGAACATCCCTTGGTGAAGTGATGTTGGAAAAATAAGCATTTGCTAAGTGAAATTTTGGAAGGTGAAAGTATAGACATTCTTATTCCAACACAGAGAAGTTCTTCAGTGTGTCTTTAATTGACTGAATCACTAATTTTAGACAAGTAAGCAACAATCAAAACTGGGATGACAAATATAAAGCATATAAAGGAATAAAGGTGAAGCAGGAGGTTGAGCTGAGAACGGAGAGGTAGGCAAGGATCAGATCATGGTGTTTTTGTGTGAGCGTATTAAGGAGTTTCTCTGTATTTTGAGGCAATGGAGAGACAGTGAAGTTGATTCAGGAAGGGAGTATAATTTCAAGACTTTGCTTCATATAGGTCAATCTGGTGACTTCCGGGGATTATCAGAAAAGGATAATGGGACTGGATTGAAGGATGCCAGTTAAGAAGTTGCTATCACAATCCTGGTTCATGTCGGCCTGAATGAGGATGGTAGCAGTTGAGCTGGAAATGAGTGGATACAATTGATAAACACTCGGAACCCAAATGACAAATTTTAACACAAAGATAAATTTTCACTGATGGGGCCACAATATTGATTGGTTAGTAGCCTGAGACTTTGGTAAGGTGGCATTCTATACATTTGTGTATCTTGAATTAGAGGCTATATGATGATGTGCCTCAGTAATGAATATGATGGGAGAGGCACAGAGTGGGAGGAGCCAAACATGATGATCTAGGTATAGGAGTTGCACAACTAGATGCGTAGCGGTCTACTGTTTGCATTGAATCATGTATCGAATGAAAGAATAAAAGGATGATTTTTCCAGATTTGAAGGTCACAGATATAAAACACCTGTGGGAAATATGTATGAAAGCAAAAACATTCTGGAAAGAACTGATTTTGTAAGTAAATGTAGTCTAAGTGCTAAGCAAGATTAAAATAACTTTTTAAAATATGAAGAAATGAACAATTCCTTAATGCCTGATCCTCCAGACAGAGGTGGAAAGCATACAGCCCAGTGCTATATACATCTCTCAGATACTGAACATTAGTCACAGCTCAGTCCTCCTTTACCAGAACAAGGCTTCACAATTCCTTAGACCAAGGTTGCAGGAAACTACCAGCAATCCTTTAGAATGGAAACATTGTTTGAAAATAGTTTGGCATTCCTGGGATTGCTACATCTATTTTTATGACAACAAAGGAAAACCATCCCATAAAACCAATTTTCTTGAGGAAATGTAATAATGCATACAATTTTGATTTCCATAGGCAGGGAGATTCGAATCATATCTATATCATCCATATCTATATCTGTGTGTACTATACACACAAATACACATAAATGGAAAATTTATGTGTTGATATAAATATATAACATAGCTATATGTAATACAGATGTAACATATATAACATGTATATATTATTTCAAGATACTCTCTAAAAATAATATATATACTTAGAATACTCTAGTATCACTTCATAATGAAGTCACAGACACTATACAACAAATAAGACAGATGGAAATTAGGTTGGCAACAACCCAGGAGTTATTCCATTGGGATTATATATTTTTTCAATAATTTTCTCCTTCTCTCCTACCTCCCTCACCATTTTCCTTGATCCAACCATTTCAAACACATGGAAAAATAGCCACTCATATAGGAAAAACCCTACAAAATCATGCAAGCATGCAAAATAGATAGCAGGGCCACAGGCTCCATCAATTATGCTCCTCCTGCCTCTTAAATAAATTGACCTCACCTTCAGGTGAACTAACTTTTGTGAAAAAAAAAAAAATCCCTTGTACTCAGTCTATTCTTGCCAACCAGAGCAAATAAAATTTAGAATATTACTAAGATAACAAAAGCTAACACTGCTTTCTGTAATCTCAATTTTCTACTTTCATGTAAATGTGCTTTCCATCTTAATTGTCTGGACTGACACAAAGACAAAGAACCATCCTCACAGGCCAGGGTCCTATCAGCCTTATTAGAAAATGGACTTTATTGTCGAGCACAGAAAAGATTCGTTGAAGGGAAAGGGTGGAACAAAAGTTCCCAACACAATAAAGTCATATCCAAAAGAAGTTACTCTTATCCAGAAGTTATGTCTTATCATAAACAGAATGAGCCACCTAAGAAATAGAAATACAGAAAACTTTATTTGGAGGAGCTGATCAGAGACTAAGCACATTCCCTTTACATATACGTGGCTTCTTCCCTGATTTATACACTAATTTTTCGTCTGGTTATTTCTACAACTTTGATTGTTTTTGGTGAAAACCTAAGTGGCCCATACTAAGTTTAAATACCTAAACTCAGATAAACTGTAATCACTTAGAGTATTTTTGCACTTTAGAAATACATTCCACTGCGAAGGCACACAAAAATTTCAAAGGTATAATAAAATGAGATATTGTCAAAGTATTTTATACCAATAACTATGTATGATAAAAGAAAAAAAAAATCCTCAAATTCTTGTTTTAAGCTGGATTTTTAACATTTTAAACACTTACACAAATCCATTTCAATTCCACTAAACCCTAGTTACTAGAAATTTTAATATTCACTATGGACAATCAGTGGTAGACTTTAAATGAAAATAAAATGAGGGAATTCTAACAAATTTCAACCAATTCACATAAACTTATACAGCTCAACACTAGAAAAAAAGCTGATCCAATTAATTTCACTGAATCATTAAATCTGAAAGCTATAAAACATAGAAGATCATGACATTTGATGGAGTTACCTGTAACAGTAAAATCTGAACCAATACAGAAAGTGAAAGCCCCAGTGGGAAGGGTATAAATTCACAATATAATTGCTAAGAATGTCCGATATCACACTAGTCAATATATGCAAAATTATATATTTACTGATAGAAATATAATAATGAGGTAATTACTACTTTGTTATATAAAGATTAGGAAACTAGTACACAGTAATACTGTGAAATGCCAAGTCTGGCTGGAGAACCTAAATTCTGAAACAATACCAAGAAAAGTTGTGAGAAATAATTCTATTTGTGGGCTGGAGCATCAAGGCTGTCAAAACAGGAAAGAGGTACGGAGTGCTCAGAGACAGATGGAAATACAGGAAGTCCCTTCATATGAGTTAGAGCTTTTAAGGGAATGACCATATAAAAGAGAGGTTAACAGTCATCACTGAATCAACGTATTAGTATCCTGCTATGTGAATGATAGGATTTAGATGATTTTTCTTTCAAAATTACTTTCCATAAACTAAAAACTAAGAGTTAACAGTGACCTAGTCAAAACTGTTAACTGGTAACACCAGCCCTAAAGAAATATTCAGGGTACTAAGTCCATGAAAGGTATCTATGTTGTTGTTATACACACATACAAGGCACACTTTTCTGGTAATCAAAATGTAAACTAAAATTCATCCTATCTTCAGCAATGCCTGAGTACATCTGTATTCACTCATTCAACGGTTCTTCCAACTGCATTTTACATAATCATCAATAATAATGGATTTAAACAGCAGGGGAAATAAAAATCCTATTCAAGATCAATAGTGTAAGTAATGAGAGATGTAAAACAACATGGAGGATGTTGACCCTCAAAGCTACTTACAAGGAACTAACTCTTCTTAGCAAACTCAGTAAAACAATGTAGAAAATATATAGACACTGGTAACCCTACTGTTAACATTTCTACTATGTAAACTCAATTCCTTCATGGCAGTCTGCTGAAGCCATACACCATCTTCAATATGGAATTACAGTTTCTGCAGCTTATTGAAGCAATATGAATTTTATTATATATGTGTGCAATTATGCAGCTCAAGTTTGAGGTTTTAAAATTCACATTTAGATAACAATGAAATAGCAGATAAAGACATTTTACTTTCTCCTCCCTTCAAATCTACTAAAATACTAAAAGGAATTAAATAACACACAAATAGCCAATTGTACAAACATATTCCATAAATGCTATCAATAAGGTATCTAAGAATGAACTAAGTAAGAACTGTCTAAGGCTTTTATGGCAAAAACTATGCTTCTTTTAACGTCAGATAAGCAAGCAAAACTGAAATAATGGTAAAATAAGCCCTGAATGTCGATGAGGAAATTCAAAATTATCTTTCATTTTCATTCTTAGCTGTTCGGAAAGTTTCAATCTAGTAAGTACATAAATGCACAAATAACCAAGAAGTATATTCCTTCATTATACCAAGCTATATATACTTCATCTTTATTGTTTCAATTTGATATGATATTGCAATAACCAATATTATATAAAGAGGTAGTCAATGCACCTGCTTTGTATATCTTGGCCATAAGAAAATGAAATTAGTTTCAGAACAAAGACCAGAAAAAAAAACTTATTAACTTCATGAGAAGTTAATTACGTAAGAAGTTCTGTTTTTTTATTTCTAACTTTGAGTTATAATGCATCTCAAGACGAAAAATATGGAAACCTTGGGAATGACAAACTTGATTCTTAAATTCTACATGCCATTAGCAGGTACCAACCATACTAACACATGTGTTCTAGATGAGAAATTTAAAAGGATAACTCTTCATAAATGAATCTATATTTCTCTTACTAATTACTAAACACCATGCTGTGAGTAACTGGTGATAATGTACTATTAGGAAAAATCAATAAATTTCACTAAGGGTGAAAGTAATTGGTGTTGTGGAATAGAAAACGATGTATTGTGCATTGATCCTTTAGCAATCTTTTAACTAAAAAGAAGAGAAAGCTAATTACTTTAGCAGGTATCTGAAAATGATAAGATTAAAACAAGCTAATTATATGTTCTTGAATAATGACTTACTTTGATGAAAGTAAATTGAGGAAAAGCACACTATGATTTAGGCAAAGAAATATTAGATTCTACTAATTACAACATAATCCTGATCCATTTAACTGCCCTTAACCTATTTTCAAGAAGCTTCAATAGAAACAGCAAACATTATTAAACAGAACTATATAGCACATTTCCCCAAGATAAACTGAAATTCAGAAGACATTTGTATATGGGAGACGAAACTAAAAATTTACCAGGTGGAATGGCCAAAAAAAGTTCAATATTTTTTTTTCTAACAGCAATAGTTTAAAAATAGTTTTATTGCATAAACGTCCACTTACCTTACACAGCATTGGAGAAATAAAACTGCACAAGTTGATCAGGAGTTGAGACCCACTTACGTAAATATCACTTCTGATTAAGTTTACAGACATTACCAAATCACTCATGTTTAGTGATCCTAACACATCTTAATTTGCATTTACTCTCATAAGAATATTTTGGAACAAATGCTGAAAGCTACATAATTTGACCCCATGTTTGTTTCTGAAAGTGGTGTTCTTTCCATTATTGCTTGATTACCCATAATTTTTCTTCTATCAAAATTCAATATATGAAAAGGACAATTTAAATCTACCCCCATTTCTCTCATCTATAATATTCAGTAATAACAATACCTTAACTTTAGGGTTCATAACTGAATGACAGTCAGTATGAGTATAGCTCCCAGCATACAGAGGTTACTTAAATTATACTGGTTGCTGTAATTACTGGAAGTATTACTTTCTAAAGTTACATACCTCCTCTGGTTCTTCGGAACAGTCTGTATACTTCTCACAGAGGATGTGCAGTGAAGATGGGAGACTGTCTGCCTCCTTCACAGTCTCTCCTCTTACACCTGCATGGATCACAAGAACAGGGAATGGGTTAAGGGCAACATACAGAGTTGGGCAGAAAATGCATTATCAAGTCAAGTGAAAGGAGAAAAACAGTCCTATGTGAAATTTCCATAGCACAACAAAGGAATGTTGCTGAAAGAAATCAGAATAAATATAGTCCTTGAAAAATTATTCACTGATTCCAATAGATGAGAACTCACAACCTCCCTTAAAAGTAAAATTAGAATAGATGAAAAAAAGAACCAAAATAAAAGAAAATATCAACAACAAAAGCTTCAGAGGAGAATAAATGACAATTTCAGATAAAAAAAAATACAGGGGGTGGGTGGGAGAGGATTAATCCTATAAAAAAGACATATTTATAATGCCAAACTTGATAAAGTAGAAAAATATGGATACACAGTTCACACTTGAGAAATATTGATAGAATTCAAACAACCCATGGTAAAAACAGATGTAAAAATGAGAAAGCAATAGATCTGGACCACAAAAAAGTGAAGAGACCATGCAGGTAAAGTAATATTTCTTGTGAAAAAATAAGAACAGAGACAAAAAATCCATAACATTTCTGAGATGAAAAGGGTCCCAATTGTTCAGATGAAGGGGCCCCCCAATAACTTCAGCAAAAGCGATTCCCATCTAGAAACTACTAAGGAAGTATGGGATTGTAACAGAGACCTCTACAAAGGACCAGATAAAAAATACCTAAAACATAATATAAGCAAACTTCATTTATCTATGAAAACTCACGTCTAAAAAAAACCCCACTTAAAGTTTAATGACATAAGAATAAATGTCCTCAGGTGTTCTAAGATTCAGAGAATATGGTGACGTCAACCTTATTGCTACCTCAGTTTTTTTTTTTTTCTCTTTGCAACTGAGCTTTGCCAGCTTTAATTTTTAGCACTTTTCGTAAGTTTTACTAGTTCATGTGGTATCATACTTATATCTTTGGTACAACTATAAAATACATGTAATCAAAAGAAAATGTTCTTGGCCAAAATAGTTCCTATTTATATAACGACTTTATTATGTATTAATTTAAGGTATGAAATTTTAAAAGTTCGTGCAATGCTTTAAGTTTGTAATTCACAATGATGAGTTTAACTTCACTCTCTCCACCGTGCAATTTATTTTAGGGGAGTTAAATGATCTAAGTTCCATATCTATTACTTGTTGTGAACTTAAGGAAGTCCCTGGGAGAAGATAATCTACATACCTAAATTGTTAGTTCATATCGGGATAAACTGCCAGGAGTTTAACTTGCATACAGATAAAATGAATCTCTTAGCAAAACAGGAGTTTATCACTAATGAGTGGAACCTGGGACACTGAAATTATTTCTTTCAAAGAAGAGATTAAACAAAGGTAGATTCCACTTTTGTATAAGGAGTGCTTCTTTATTTAGAATATTCAATTAACACTTACTGAGTACTCAAATTGGTGTTGGGGATGCCAAGAAAAACATTTCTTGCTCTCTGGGAGTTTGTATTCCAGTGGTGATGACAATTCATAGAAAATTAAAATGTTGGATCGAGACTGTGTATTCCAGAGTCATTCCCAGATTATGGGAGCCAGTAGGTGTGGCATCCAAACCATGAGTGACAGTCCAAGGACCACAGATCTTGGAAGCTGGCTTACTTCCTGTGAACTCTATACTGTTAATTTTTGTGTGTTATGGCATATGAACTGAGTCACGTGATCCAACTTGGAGCAGAGAGAAAAATTTGTTACCTCACATTTTTTCCTAGTTCATTACTAATTTATTCATCAATTGCCTCTAACATTTTATTGAGGTATGAATGACATACAAAAATTGTACATATTTAGTATACACAATTTGGGAAATATGGAAATATACATCCATGAAATCACCACTACCATCTATGCCATTAACAAATCTATTACCATCAAAAGTATCCTTTTGTCTTTTATTATTTGTTTTGGGTGGAAGTTGAATTTGGGGTCTACAAAGTAACTCAGAGAATGCACTTGTGTATAATACATTTTTCTTATTTACCCTTTGTACTAATTTTAAAAACATTCATTTAGAAGGTTTATGTTACATTTTAAGTACTTTCTGGAATAAGACTGAATAAGTAGTACTTTGGTACTCAGGAGAGTTATCTAAACGCCTAATCATATTATTTTACAGCCAGACCTGAAATTGTACACCTGTAGTAGAGCCATGCCTGAACCGGAACAGTTATGAGACTTTAGAACCAAAATTTTAAAGGTAAGCAATCCTAAACAAAGATAAACATATACAGATACAGATGGAAAACAATGAGCATTTCTTCTTAGAGACATCTTCAAATACTTTGAAATTCAATTCTCTTTCCCGATAGTTTTGAAACATGGTCTCTTTTGCTGACATATTATGGAAAATACGTTTATTATTGACTGTAGTATTTTAAAAGGTCTTTTGTTTGGCTTAGGAAAAAATCGGTTAGCATCTTTTGTAACATCAGTATTCAAATACTTGACAAAGTAGGTCAGAATATAATAAATTTATAACAAAGTCCCAACTGACCCTTCCCTAGGATAGGAGTGAGGTCTCAAAAATCAGCAGTAGAGCTTGCTAAAACGTACGCTTCCCCCTTTCCCAATGGCCCCCTTGGAGTCTCACTCAATAGGTCTCACCTAGACACAGTTGTGGTCTTGCAGCATACAGCTGAGTGATTGAGGCAGGAAGCCCACAGCGCCTACCTTGAGAAATGATGCTCTGAAGAGCAACCTTTCTAGGGGGCTTTATTTTTCACACTTTATACATGAGACAGTGAGTGCAGAGAGCTAAGACTTATACCAGTTAAATGTTGGAATCCAGAAATCTAAATAGGATTATTACAGTCCACATGGGCAAAATATTATTCAGCATGGTTTGGATTTGATATTTGGATCTTAGATTTTATATACATTCTTCTGGAATCAAAGACTCATTTATATCTTTCAAAATGATTTACAAACTTTGTTTAGTATAGAATAACACTCAGTATTGTAGTTTGTGTCACTTGAATTTAGCTTTATCTTCTCCCTTTATGATTGACGGTACCTTACTTGTTGGCAGCATGGGCCAGCACATCCACACAAAATGAAAATATATATTTGATCACAACGGAGCTATTGACATCACTAGATTATGAGTGTTTTAAAACTGATTGCCTCAATACAACACAGGTGACTTTCTTCATCTGCTTTCATTCCTCCGCTTCTATAATAACAATCAGTTTTTCTGCAGGTGGAAATGCCTTTTAGTTTGCATAATTCTGTAGTGCAATATCACACCATATTGAAATATATGAAACTTTTGTTTAAGATGAATAGGTGATGAAATGTTTTACAAGGTTTATTTTTTTCCATTGGTGCTATAATGCTTTGTTACAAAAACAAATAATGAAAAACATCATCATTAACACTCAAAAAAGCACCATAAGGTTAACATGTTTGCTTTTACTGTGATATACTGTATATGATTTGACATTATAACGGTAAAAAGCAAATGAAAACCAAAATAATGAAGAGTTTTCTCCATTCTCATCGAGAACCCAAACAAAACATAAACCTGCATAGCACCTTTTCTAAAATTACATACTTTGTTCTAATTTTCCAGAGTAACTTTGAAAAAGACTGAAAGAAATAAGGTTGGATATGTAGACTTTCATTATGCTCCTTATGAATATGTTGGTTTTTTTTACCTATAAAAACCAGGATTTGGAAGTATTCATTCACATTTTCAGTTTGATGGTTCTATTTTTTGACAACATAATTATCAATTTTCAGAAATTTGAGCTTTTGTTCCCAAGACAAAATAAAACAAAAAGCCAAAAAGGAACCTGGCAATAAATATTCATGGGAGAATATAGAAAATTCAGGGAACCAAACTTTTAGAAATGAACTAGTGACTAGACACTGCCTGCCAGAAGCTCGTGAATTATTACCTTAGTGCAATCACTCCTTTTTTAGGACAGGTCTATGGCTCCTGTTTTACATGTTGCCAGAGTTCCTACAGAATGCAGCTCCAGTTGCCCTCAATATTAACTTGCACACAACTGGTCTCTTACTTTGTCCCGCTTTCCCACTTCCCTACCAGTTTTTCCTAAATTTCATCTAAGGATCTGCATCTAGAAAACCCAAATCAAGGCAAAGGATGAGAGAGGAAAAAAAAAAAAAAAAGCTGGAAACAGAGATGGCTTGTAGTGAGATATAAAGGTACAGAATTTACATGGAGACAAAATCATGACAGGTTTCATATATCATGCTATGGAATTTGGATTTTATTGGAAAGGTAATGATTAATTTCAGTAAGAAATTATACAATATATTTGCATTTTAAAAGTTTTAAAAAACATTGATGTATTCTAGGGTATCAAAACTGAGAAAATACTTTCAAATTTCCATCTCGTCATGTTACATTTTATTTTGATTCAAATGCTTCTTTTCTGCTCATCCTCTCTGCTACCATTGACACCGCTGATCTCAGTGGTCAGTTGGCCAATGTACCGGTTGGTCTGCAAAGTCCAACAGTGTTAATACTGAAGGTAGACATTGCCCTTATCCATATTTTGAAGTGCATTTGTTTCCATTTTTAAGTAACATAGCATTTTACCATATGCAAAGATTTGGGAATTTCCCATGTATTTTTCCTTCATTTAGTCAGGGTTTAGGGACAAAGTCAGTCTTAAAAATGATGAAATTGAGAGAAAGAACATTTCTAAAATAGGCTTTATCATGGTTGTTTTTAGGTATAATAAAACTTTGGAAGGAACTACATTTTCCATTCAGTGCAACGCAGCAAATATATGGAATGAGAGGATGTTGGGGAAAAATGAATAAAACTTGATTATAGCTTTCTAAGACTTCATAATTGTGTGTCAAGGGAATAATATAAATTCTAAAATGGAAGATTTCAACATGAGAAGTGTGAAATGAAATTATAGTTATTTATCATACAGAAATGATGAGCTGAAATTTTCTGAGCTACTGGTAAAGGCCTAAGTTGTGCAAGACACAGAAAGGGAAAAGCACCTGCTGTTCTTATTTGTTCAGAAGACCATTATGGAGTCCTTGTGCAAGGGCACCTGCCTATCCTTCTTTCAAGAACCCTATGAACTGACTCAAGTATGTAAAATTGAGGAAAGAGCCATGAATCTCTAATACAGTGTCCGAACCTTCTGTCTGCCAAGACTAGATGTTTTTTGTTTGGGTAGTTACGTAAGTCAAATGAGTCCTTGGTATTTTGTGACATTTACTCCTGGGAATCCACTAATCCATTGGCCATAATCAAGCACCCTAGTGTCAATTCATTTCCAGAGATCTAATTGTTAACTCTGTCTTGCTGCCATTGTGCCACTTGGTCTCTGACAACCACGTTCCTCCACTAAGATTAAAGAAACCACGTCAATTCCAGCTTATCAGGTGATTTTACTCTGGCATGCAAGAAAAGCAAAGATACTAGTCTGGAAGTTATCTCTCCAATCTATGCTACATAGGGAATTTACTCCTATCCAATAGTCTGATAATGAAAACAAAAATCAAGCTTCTGAATAAAAAGCCAGAATTAGAGCCTTGATTCTGGAGCCTGTATAGGCTAGTGGAGAAAGAAATCTTATAAAACATAATTGCAAGTATTACAGTTATCAATTAAAAAAAAAAGGATGAGGTACAGCTACACATATGCTTGGCCAGTAGCTAAGGTTGTACAATGATTAGTGATAAGGAAGATGAGGAAGAGGTTCATAGATGTACACTGGAATATCTCAGAGTCTGAGAACACCCATTTCTGTTGCAAATTCTCAAACACATGTACCAGGAATGATGTGTTGTGTTTTTTTTTCCCTTTTTTAAATCCATTTGAGAGGGGGAGAGGGAGGGAGGGGGAGAGGGAGGAAGGGAGAGAGGGAGGAAGGGAGAGAGGGAGGAAGGGAGAGAGGGAGGAAGGGAGAGAGGGAGGAAGGGAGAGAGGGGGGGAGGGGGAGGGGGAGGGGGAGGGGGAGGGAGGGAGGGAGGGAGGGAGGGAGGGGGAGGGGGAGGGAGGGAGGAAGGGAGGGAGGGAGGAAGGGAGGGGGAGGGAGGGAGGGGGGGAGGGAGAGGGGGAGGGGGGGAGGGGGGGAGGGAGAGGGGAGAGAGAGGGAGGGAGGAAGGGAGGGAGGGAGGGAGGGGGAGGGGGGAGGGGGGGAGGGGAGGGGGGGAGGGAGGGGGGAGGGGGGAGGGGGGAGGGGGGAGGGGGAGGGGGAGGGAGGGAGGGGGAGGGAGGGAGGGGGAGGGGGAGGGAGGGAGGGAGGGAGAGAGGGAGGGGGGAGAGAGGGAGAGAGGGAGGGGGGGAAGAGGGGGGAGGAAGGGGGGAAGAGGGGGGAAGAGGGGGGAAGAGGGGGGGGAGGAGGGGGGGAGGAGGGGGGGAGGAGGGGGGGAGGGCAAGACAGAGCATATGCATGTGCAAGTGGGAGAGAGGGGCAGAGGGAGAAAGAATCTTAAGCAGGCTCCACACTCAGCCTGGAGCCCTCTGTGGGACTCAAGCCCACCACATGGGATCATGACCTGAGCTGAAATCAAGTCAGACGCTCAACTGAGTGAACGACCCAGGCACCCCAGGGATGATGTATTTTTTAATAAAATAGGATAACCCACACTAAGGATGTTATTTGCCTTTTTTTTTTGGTGTGGGGGGGGGGGCGGTTAGCCTACTGGGATGAAAAAAAATAGATTAAAAAACAAAGCATGCATGGACAAAGAAATTAATATATTAATTCAAATATTTGAGTTTCTATCATGTGCCAAACCCTACTCCAGGCTCTGAAGCAGTGAAGAAAGCACTAAAACAGACCAAACAACAAAGAAGCTTGTTCGCATGGAAACTGCATTCCAATGGTTAAGGATCTTCATGGTGTCAAACACACTAACATTGCCTTACCAAGGATGAGCTCACTAGACTCACTGCAGAGTTCTCCACTGTTAAAGAGCCCACAGCTCCTGATAACTACTCCACACTGCCAGTCTTTAGCATACTGGTCATATTGGACCCTTCCATCAGGGGCAAGTCGTACACAGCAATATTTCCTCACTATAACAGACAGGTTCTTAATTTCAAGTTCTTTTGTCATATCCTTTCCAGAAATACTCATTGAATGATATCATATAAAACACAGTATCCAAATTTACTTCTAAGTGTGAAGTAATGAGATAACTCATTTGGAATTCACGGTTTTTAATTTGCACCTGGTTATCTAATGCAGGACCAAATGGCCATATAGAAGACCTGTTGAAAATCTGTCTACTGCTAAAGCAGAAAGGAGATATCTTGCGAGGCTGAGGTTCTTTCTTATGACATACAGTACGTGCCATATGACAGAGTATAATATAGGATGTATGTCTGTCCCAGACACAGGTAACAAGGGATGAAAATGTGAGTGATGTCTCTCACGGCTAGATCTAGCGACAAAACTTTGAGACTCATTTTAGTGCCCAAGGGAGGGATAATTTGGTGGATCCAATAGTGATTCCTTTGAACTGGGAGGTCCTTGAAACTGGTCTAAGGTCAATTTACAGTCCTCATGCCACTGGTAAAACAAAACAAAAAATAGGGTCATTCTGATGGCTTGGAAAGATTCTATTGAAGAGGAAAATGTTAATGTGAATTTCAAAAGGATTATGGATGACAAGTAAGGTGTTCTTTGTAATATTTCACTTTATAATCATGAAAGAAAAGGTAGTCTGCCACAATTCAGATACCTTCAATTGATCAAACATAATTTGCACGTCACCTCTAATTCATGTATTGGCTCCATCTTATTGTAGTTTATCCACCACAATGTTCCCACTACATATTTACTCTTGCATTCATTCATTCATTCACCCATTCCACAAACACCACTTTAAACCTGATTACCAAGATAAGTGCTGGTTTCTACAAAGATAAAGTCTTCAAACTTATAAAGTTTAGTGTGAAGATGCATAAATTAGAAAACCGTTATAAAATTTGGTAAGCAATATAGTAGAGGACAGGGCTAGTGCATATTCTGATATGTAGGAGGCAGGAAGGGAAGATCCCATCATGAAGAAGCAATCTTAATTGTATTAAATAATTTTGCTGAAGATAAAGCACACGAGTTATTTCAGAGAATCTCTGTTTAGGGGAAATACATGTCCAAAAACTCACAGGTAAGAGAACATGGCATACTGTAGAGCCTGCAAAATATGTACGGACTAGAGTGGAGAATGTAAACAGGTAATACTGAAATTACTACATACTTCTACACCTATGACATAGAATAAAAAAAATGAATACGTGGACTAGAGAAGGGAAGTATGAAGTCCCTGAAGACAACTTTTCTCCTATCTTTCATGTTCTTCATGTGAATAATGCTAGGTCTTCAGGAAACTCTGTAGGATAGATATTACCCATAAAAACCTAGAAGACACTTTAATATATGGTCACTCAAAATCAACACTGCATATTTATCAAATTAAGCCTTGGGGCACCTGGGTGTCTCAGTTAAGCGTTCAACTTTGGCTCAGGTCGTCATCTTGAGGTTCTTGAATTCAAGCCCTGCATCAGGTTCTGTGCTAACAGCGCAGACCCTGGAGTCTGCTTTGGATTCTGTCTCCTTCTCTGTCTGTCGCTCTCTCAAAAATAAACGTTAAAAAAAAATAGGACTTATGCAAGAAAATGCAGAGGGTTCTGAAGGAATAGGACACAGAACAGATAGTTTGGGAAGAGAAAAGAAGAGGCTAAGAATGGTCTATTGAATGAAGGCTGGTGAGAGTAGGGTGTTATAAGTTGGCAGTGGGTTCTGAGTATCTAAAAATTGGGAATAAAGGATGGAATAAGACAAATATAAGATTTTTAAAATTGTATTTGAGCCTGATTTTAACTTGTCTCCAAAATATGTTTGGTCGTTTTCCCAGAGTTGCTGTGATAAAAGTCATCTACAGTGACATGCACAAAGAGAATTTGCACTAATTCAGGAAAACGCTTTGCAATATTATATGATTTTCTAATAAACAACTTTGAAATTTTGGTACATACAACGATTTAATTTTCCTTTAAATGCTCTTACATTTTTAAAGTCTTATTTCTTAATGCAAGAAATGCACAAATCAGTCACTTTGAGACTTAACTTCAGAACGTTATGGTTCAGGGCCTATATTAATCATCTTCCCCCAATGGATCAATGCACGCTTATCACTTTTATTAACTCACTTCAGATTCTCCTTAATGGAAAGAAAGCTTTTAGTTGTTAGTAATTGTTCTTCTCTTTCGAAACCACACAGCAATCTTTAAATATGTTAAATTACAATCTTTATCACTTCCCATATTATATGTTACAAACTGGTCAACAGAATTAGTCACAGCATTTGCATTCCTGCTTCTTCCTGCTACTTCATCTCCATACAGCAACGGCTTTCTCCCTCCTAAAACATGGCCTTAGTCCCAAACTGGCATTGCTTTTGCAATATGCAGGATTCGTTGGAGAAATGATATTTCCTCTAATAGACTCCCAAAACGTAGGTCTCAAATACAACTATTTTTTTTTCCTCCTATAACCATTCAAAAAGGGCATTTAGGACAAGAAAGCAGGTTTTCTGCATGTGTGATTCATGGATCTGTGGATCCAGCACCTGAAGAAATTCATTAATAGGCGTAAGGAGGTAATCGAGAAAACACACACTAAAGGGAAGTTGCCTTACAACGCCCTCCCAGAAAATCTCTGCTATTGCTAACAGTTGCCTTCTTTGGGTCTCACACCTTCCCCTTTCATGAACACATTTTAACTGTATTTTGTTGTCCCTGCTTGACAACCATACATGGAGTATTTGAGAGAAACATATACTGTGGCCTGGAGGATGGGACTAGATACCGAATCTTTTAGACTAGCTCAAAAATAACTATAATTAGACCTGAAGGAGAAAACGATGATGCTGGTCACTGAACCAAATTCACAGACTCGATGCAATCTTAGATAATATATTTTGTGGAGAAGAGGAGTATTTTCTGTCTGTGGTAAGTATAGTTTGCACAGATGTTTGTAGGTAACAAAGATGTTCCCAAATATCTACCAGGAACAGAATTTCTTCTTGGGTACACAGCTCAGTATCTCCCAGTCGCCCTGTATTAAGTGTGGCCTATAATGTTACCAGTGAAATATGAATGGAAGAAATGTGTGCCTATTTTGGGCAAAGCTTTAGTCAGTGGAAGAGTCACAAGAAGGAAAAATCCTAGTTTCCTGAGAAAATTAGGGAAAAAACTCTCCACCCATCGGCTACATCAATTTCAACCATTAAGTAACCTGGAAGATAAGCTTCCTTTGTAGCAAGCTACTGAGCTTTTTGTGACTTATAAAAGTTAGCTTACCTAAAGTAATATGTACCAATAACAGACACAGAAATGAGACTAAGAAATTGCACAGGGTAGTACCGGTAGAATGGGTTAGGAATTAGGCTGATAATTAGGGTTCAGGTTGTATGGAAGGAAAAATAAAATCTTTTGACTTTCCTTCACTGAGTTCCATTACCTAAGTTGTCCAACAGTATATTTAAAGTGGCCATTAAAACTTCCCTGATACATCCCCTTGATTAACTCTACAGTCTCTCCTTACATCACATTCTTATTAGCTACAATCTGACCCTACAATTCTTTAATTTCTTTAATGTGACAAGATTCCTCATCCTCCCTCCCCATGTATCAGAGCCTGAACAGATTTTTTTTTCTGCCTGAAATACAATATTTTAGGTCATAGCTTAATGGTACTTCTTCTAGCAGGGTACCGATAAGCAATAACGGTAGACTGGAACCAACTCCTCTTATGTAAGATAGCACAGAACTTGGCTCTGCATTCTTTCACGTAACAAGTACTTACTAACTCTCCTACACACTGGCCATAATGTTAGGGGTTGGGGATACTCAGAGATATGATGTAACCTATATGGTACCCACTCTTCTGGAACTTAAATCAAGGAGGATGGTAAAATGATGGCAGAAGAATCATACTAAGGGATGTCACACAGAAGAAATACTAATGGAGAGGAGACGAGGAGGAGGAATAGAAATAACACACAGTAATGTACCTCCCTGTGGCGCATCTATTTTGTTTATCCAGCACCAGTGCTCTTGGGTTCAGATTGATAACAAAATGCAGGTAAGTTTCACCCAGCACCAACTAATTTTGTTTTAAGGGAGGTGACCAGGTAGGTATGAACACAAAGTTCATGATAAAAGCATAGTAGAGGCCTCCTAGCCGCTACATTGGAGATGCCTAGTATGCCACAGCATAAGAGTAGGATGGGGCAAACCACCTCATGAGAAGGTATCTATTAGCTGTGCGTCCCTTTGGCTTTTAGACTTTACAGTTCTGTATCCCTCAGATAGGTGAATAAAACCTATTCTCTAGTGCAGCTGTTAGCTCATTAATACCAGTAGCTCCTTACTCAAGAAGTTACCTTAATGATGAAAACTGGGGCTTGGCTTCTGTATATAGTATTTTCAGGCTCTCATTTATCTTGGATCCCATGCCTGTCTATAGACTGATTTCACCTTTTCAAGGAGGATGAGGTCAAAGAAAATTCACAGGCTTCCGCAAAGCTAAAGGAATGGCCTCAAAACTGGCTGTTAACACTTGATTTCTAGTCTGACAAAGTGAGCACACAACATGGGAAAACCTTGGTGTAGGTGGAAGAGATGAGAAGTGGACGTGCTATATAATTCTAGATGTTAGAATGAGTTTCAAAGAGGCGAGAGGGCAAAGAGCAACAAGTAGTACAAGAGGAGACTGAAAAGCCAAACATGGTTATGATCACAAAAATCTTTCCTGGGTTGAGGAATTTATAAAAAATGGAAAGTCATTGAGAGGCTTTAATGGTAAGATTTTATTTTGAAAATTTAAGTCTAGCTGCAACATAGGTGCTTATTTGAAGAGAGGAAATGCCAAGGGTTTAGGAATAATCTAAGCAAATATTAGGTAAGACTAGGGTAAAGAATGTGGCGATAGACATGTATAAATTTAGGAGATATATAAATGGTAAAAGTGACAGGGCTTGCTGAGAGATGGATAGAATCACAGTGGGAGAAGTATGTGGCAGGAGTTAACTCCAGCTGGATGTTTTGGGTTTCACTCACAGTTTCTGAGAACACAAGAAAACCACTGTTGGGATGAAAATCATGGGTTTTTGTCTCAGAATTTAGTTTGAGGTATCTTTGAAAAATCCAAGTGCAAATATCTTTTCACAAGAATATACACATTTCTGGAGCCCAAGGGTGATCTCTTGGTTGGGACTATGGCTTTGGAAGCCTAGAGTCTAAGATCCTAATTGAATGTATAAGGCATGGATGCAGTTGCCTAGCCAGAAACTAAGAGAAAATGTGGGATACAATCAAGTCTTACAGATCTCCAGTATGTACTGGTCAGGTGACAATGAATTTACAAAGAAATGTAAATGGTAGCAGCCACAAGCAATCGGGGAAGCCTAAACAGTGTGGCAACAAAGTAACTAAGAGTGTTTTCCAAACAGTGTTGCAGCCTAAGTCATGGACACTGGATTTGCAGTTTTGAAAGTAATTAGTGGCCTTGGTGAGAACTGATTCAGTGGAGTGGGTCTAGAAGCCAGTTTTGTTTAGAGGCTGGAGAACTGAGCGTGACAGTGAGTGTAGCCAATTCTTCAGAGTAGCTTGGCTATGAGGGAAGGAAACATGAAGCTGGAAGAATGTAAGAGGACAAGGTGCAATTTTTTTCAGCATAAAGATATCTGATAATGTGAAGTTCCTGAACAGTAGGAGGAGGTAAAAGAACTTCTAAAATTCATTAAAAGTCTTGAGACAAAGTTTCTATTTTATTAGAGAGGTCTGGATGATCCTAGGCCCTATTTCCTTCCTGCATTTGATTTCTTAGGGAGCTGGCTCAGTTGCTTTAAGACAATATGCAGACAGAGAAGGCCTTGGCCTGACTTCCTCATTCCTGGCAGACAAGGGCCCTGAGTATGCATCATTGTAAGCGGTGTTTCTGGGTATGAAGACCCCTTGAGGATAGATTTTTTTTTTTTTTTTAACTCAAGTGTCCCTCAACCTCTCAGGCTAACTTGTAAATATGTAAAGCAATGGGGTGGGTTTAGGAGAAGCTGGT
Organism: Panthera tigris; assembly: GCF_018350195.1. Classification (NCBI taxonomy): domain Eukaryota; kingdom Metazoa; phylum Chordata; class Mammalia; order Carnivora; family Felidae; genus Panthera; species Panthera tigris. The sequence goes on from NC_056660.1 coordinate 45,231,605, forward strand.
TCTCTCTTTAAGATCCCTCCCCATCCCCCATCATATGTCCCACCTCTAGCCTAAGGCAGGCGTCATCTGCTAGAACCTTGGCCTTGACACATGCCAAACACCTATGTCTGGTCTATGCTATGCAAGATTGGAAATGCACAGGATTGCATGGGTGCTGTGACTCCTCTGCTTTTAAGTTTTTCCCCCCTAACAAATCCTAGGTTATATCTGGGGCACTAAATTTGTGTTATCTGGTACCCCCTAGTAGGACTATTTCAGAATTTCACTGTAGCAGATAAAATGGTCAAATCATCTGCCTTACAGATCACTTGCAGTTGTTCTATGTTATTTTTGCTATAAGTTTTGTTATAGATTTTGTGGCCATTTTATATAAAATCATTCCATAATTAGAGCACTATTTCTCAACTCTACTTCAGATTGATGAATAATGCACATCCTCTACCAGAAACCCAGAAATGAGTGAGGGACAATGCACAAAAAGGCAGAGAAAGAAAACTAAAACAAAAAGCCAAACTTGCAATGCTCTTGCTGAAAAGGAAGTGCTCTAGATTTTATTATATCCCAATAGACAGATGACCATAAAATAACTCAAGAATTGAAAACACACACACAACTGAGTCTTTCTGAAAAATTAAAGTGTTTTTTTTTTAAATACTGGGGGGAGGTGAGAGAGAGGGAGAAACAGAATCCGATGCAGGCTCCAGGCTCTGAGCTGTCAGCACAGAGCCCAATATAGGGTTCGAAACCCTGAACCACGAGATCATGACCTGAGCCAAAGTCAAACACTTAACCGACTGAGCCATCTAGGTGCCCCGAAAAAGTCAAAGATTCTTAACTAAGAAACAAAATAGTCAAACACTTGGTTCTATCTCCCACTTGCTGTATTTAAATTACCCATTGAAATAAATCTCAAGATATCCCAGAACTGTTTAATCATATCCACCACATAATTTCTACATCTTCCCAAACTTTGTATTTAACGTAAGACTCAAGCAACTTAAAGTTTCCTTTCTTCTGGGTCAGCAACATTATCTCACTTGCTTTTAGGTCTAGAAGTCTACCGTTCTGGATGCTAATAACATAAGAGATCAAGCAAGATTCATTCAAACTTAGAGAAAACACTTGACTTTTTTGTACCTCCCCCCGCCCTTACCAGAAGCTCTAGGAAGGGGGTATATAATAGGTGCTGGGAGTAACGAATGACACTGTGTGTCAAAGTGATACCTGCAGCCACCGCAGGTTTCCACAGACACAACCATGGAGGGGGTAACGTGAATTCCTTAATAGGTCTCAAATATTCAAATATCAGCAATAAAATATGTTGTTGATCAAATGCCAACTACATATTTGGGGATTTGTTATGAAAGCTGTTAATTGGTATATGATCAGACATAAATTGCTTTTAAAATAATCTGACATTTCTGTCCTAAATCATCATGTCACATTCAGCTCTATCATGGTAGTTTATAAGAGAACATAAACATGACACAATTTGTCAATAAAATCCAGTAGAGTACCCTATGACATGCCATAAGACTGGAGAATGAAATCAACAGCCTCAGATTTGAGGCTGATGGCCAACTGCCATAAGAAATTTTCTGTGACAACAGCTAAAATATTCTTAAAGCCCACTTAAATACAAACCTATTTTACTAAGTATTCCTTCAGTGGAATAATTAGATGCTTTTCCCCTCTCCCCAAACTACAGAAATTTAATCCGATGTATATTACTAAAAATATGATGAAATTAAGAATAAGGTGTATACAGAAACAAAATGTTTTCTCCCAGATCCCTGATGAAAAAATACATATTTCTCAAGGACATCTTGATTTTATCGAATTGCATAGCCATATTCATGGGGATGAAGGAAGTCAAATGATCACATCGAGTTATGGAAAGAATTATTTCAATCATTTTATAGTAGAATGCAAAATGCTGTGTTTTATGTATTCATTTTAATGGCTTTAATGGATATATTTTTCTTGCTTTCTCTTTCTGGCTTAGATGAAGAGCTAACCCCAAATGGAATAAAGAACAGTAGATCATGAATGCACCAGATGTCTGATGCAATATGTAAAACCTGTCACAGGAAGTAAGAGAAAAGTTATTTTTAAAAGAATATTTGAGTATATAACTCCTATTCATCTCTCTTTTTTTCAGACTATACACAGACTTTTATATAAATTATAAAGGGTGGTTCCATAGATGAAAGCTGTTTGTAATTTGTAGAGACCATTTTCTTGTCAACTTGGTAGTCTTGCTCATAGCCGTTTCATTATTAGGCAAACCAATTAAGTGTGCTCAGAGTAAGCTACATATGCTAAGTACACAATTTGTATAAAATTCTAATCTGTTCATTACCTTTATACCAGTGATTTTTCCCCCTGACTTGTAGTAGGTTCATTTTTTTAATAAGAATTTTGTGTTAAAAATGGCATGTTGAAATGCCTGACATGAGAATTCTCAAACTGTCTTAACTAGATTTTGGCATTTAATAAGCTGTAAACTGCTGAAGCTATTTGCAGATGAAGTCTCATTTTTGTCCATCAGCAGGGGGCTGGAAGCATAATTAATTGAGTGAAAGTTAAAAGACGGACAGCACGGTTACATTTATGCAAATATTGCAGCAGAACATCTAACGGAAGAGGAAAATAGCTTACAACCAATTGGTTTGGTTTTGGACCAAAATCCACAGGGTCCATTTAAACATTGCAGACTGTGCATCTGACAATTAAGACCTAGTGTTTTTTAATACTAGTTGTGATGGTAAGAATAGTAGGCAAAAAGTCAAAGTCCAGAGAGACGATTCTATTCCTGCGTTCATCTTTTTTACCTCTCATGAATGTTAAAATATCCTTGCAAAATCAAAAATCAAATGATGCATGTGTGTGCAACCATATGCCAGGCTCTGCTGTTTGTTTCTTTTATTCATATCCCAGGCATATGTACCCTTGCACACCAAAGGTTCCATTTAATTAAAGTTAGTTAAAAGCTTAGACCACAGAGATCAGGACAGCTGCTTGAGATATTAACCTGGGTGCCGTCCGGGGACAGCGTCAAGCCTTTGCTGGTGCTCTGTCTCCTATTACATATTTTGGTGGGGTTTTTCCCAGTAGCTGTTTGCCTCAGAAGACCACTGACTTTTCCTTAAATGGTTGGGAAACATTAGCTTCCCCAATGATCACAGGAAATTTCAAATTGAAATTTTGCATATTCCTCATCTGTATGTTCTTCCTCGTGACTGTAAGGATGTGCATGACTACCTTAGTGATTGATTTTTGACTAGTCCCTTTGTGTGTGCTTTTGAGTTGTTGGCTATTCAGCAAAATACTGCTTCCCATGGAGAAATTTTTTAAGTACTCTTGTTTTTTCCCCCCTCTCCTACTTCTGTACTTAGGGCAGGTCTAGTTTAGGTTTTAATTCTTTTTTTTTTTTTTTTTTTTTTTTTAATGCCAAAGATAGATTTGTTAGTAAAACAAAACAGGGTTCTGTGTATGTGTCACAATTCTATAGGGCTCTCTCTTTGGAGAGCTGTAAAAACACAACTTTTATAAACTTTGGAAATATCCTTAATTTCAGTTAGAAATATTATTAAACCTATTTGACGTTTTAGGAAATAAAGTTTAATCCTAAAAATAGGATATTTGGGGTGCCTGCAGGGAGAGAAGATTTTAAAAACAAATCAAGACAAAATGTCCATGGCATGTTCTCAGTGATCGAGTATAAAATATTTTTAAGGAATGTAAACTCAAAGGTTTGTAAATGTTAATAAGGGAGTGTAAAAAACCAACTTCCAGTAAATGAATCCACATAGAGACCTTCCAGACTCAATTGAACTTCCCATATATTTCATGAAATTTTATTGTTTTCTTCAACTGTAGATGTTAAGCCCATGTTGAAAATACTGTTTGTATATTGTCGCTTTTGTGAACTTTTTTTTAAAATTTTTTTTTAATGTTTATTTATTTTTGAGACAGAGAGAGACAGAGCATGAACGGGGGAGGGTCAGAGAGAGGGAGACACAGAATCTGAAACAGGCTCCAGGCTCTGAGCTGTCAGCACAGAGCCGACGCGGGGCTCGAACGCACAGGCTGTGCGATCATGACCTGAGCTGAAGTCGGCCGCTTAACTGACTGAGCCACCCAGGCGCCCCTTTTGTGAACTTTTTTAATTTGCAAACTTCAAATGTAGAATATGATTACAGACTTCTAGTGTCAAACACTTTATATCTCTAAAATTACATGTCCCTTTATAAGTATATAGCTGTTATATACATTGTTTACAGTCCAAACACAGATTTATATTCTAAAGAGTGATACTGAAGTACTTCTTTTCAGATGTTAATAAAGTTTGTAAAATTTTAGTTTGAACATACTGAATAAAATAGATCCTAATTATGTAATACACTTATACACAGACTAGATCCAATCCTGAGAAGTTTTGTTTAAGTGGAGAATCAAGGAAATGGTTCTAAAATTAACCCTTTTAAAGGGAAATATTTGTCCAAACAAAAAGAATTTTTCATTATCTTAGTCATTATCATGCCTATATACTTAAAAAAAAAAAAAGTGAGATTGTGTTAGGGGCACCTGGGTGGCTCAGTTGGTTAAGCATCTGACTTCAACTCAGGTCATGATCTTACAGTTCATGAGTTTGAGCCCTGCATCAGGTTCTGTGTTGACATCTCAGACCCTCGAGCCCTCTTCAGATTCTGTGTCTCTCTCTCTACCCTCTCCCTGCATGTGCTCACTCACGTGCTTACAAAAATAAACAGTAAAAAAAGGTAGAAAATCTAAATAAAAATTCTTTAAAAAAAGGGAGATTCTGTTAAAGTGAAGCACAAAATTTTTATGTGTGGTGATGGTATTTTAGGCATTCAATAATAACTTTTATACTGGTAAATTATAATAGCTTTAGATGTATTGAGAAACGCCTGACATTCTAAAATTTAAGTTGTCTAATAACTTAGTAGATCTCTTTTCATGTAACACAGTTTAGTGTTTTATAATGCGAATGTTTCATTCTATAAAGGAAGGGTATAAGTTGCCTTTGTTGAACTAGAAACTCTTTGGCTAAGAAACAAAAAACACGGTTGCCAACAAAGAAATTTTCTGCTTCACCTAGAGGTATTAGGAAGGAACTTTTTTGTTACTGCCTTTTTTATCTTTATTTCTATATACTCTAGTTACTAGAGATTTTTTTCCAGGATATAAAAGATAAGATAGCAAATGGGAATTAAGTTAAATGCATTCAGAAAACATTTCTCTTAATAAAAAAGCAACTATTTGAAAAGAAAAAATTATGTGCCAGCTAGTTCAAATGAATTCACAAACTATTTTATGCTTAAGAGTCATGCCCCTTGTTTCTTGTTTTCAAGGATTTCAAAGAGATAAATTTAAAAACATGTATAATTTTAGAGTCTTAGTAGTAATTAGTCAGCATATATGTTACCCTTAATGATTAATAAATAGAAAAGTTTCTAGCCTAAGGACAAGGAAAGAAAAAAGAATCAACCAACATCTGTCTTTTAGTATATATCCCTCTGGGATAAGTACCAGTTAAAACTACTAAAAAAGAACGGCAATAAAATTTCTGCTGGTTGTGAGTTAGTCAAGCTTGTAAGCCCTCTTTTCTTGGAAACCTCATGAAAAAAGGAACATGATAAACACAAAACCACTTCTAACAAAGTTGTTTGCCAAATTTACTCTATCAAGGTAGAGTATGAAATGTTACAGACAGCATGTTGTGATAGGATTAAATATTACACTTATGGGAACAATTAGATTTCTGTATTTACTTTATTGAAGCTAGAGTGTTTCCAGAAGTAAATCTGAGAAGAACCAAGTGCTGAGATTTTTCATTGCTTTTCTATTATTTGGCCATCTCGAATTATACAAAATGGACATGAATAGGCAATGGATTATAACACGTAAGCCTAAAAATGTGTATGAATGGGTTATAGAAGTCTCCAAATTTGCTTCACAAGATGAAGGGGGTATAGGCCTATAGATTTAGGATATCTTGACAAAAATGGTCTATCATGTCTTGATAAAAATTGTCAAATCCTTTTTATTCGAAAGTGAGTCCATGGCTATAAAAATAACATTCTTCCCTTCTGGTAGAAATACATATAATGAATGAGAGAAGAGCAAACATGTTTGCGTATTGGTCAGTTTCTTTTCATATAGGAGAAATATAAGCCTCAGAAATAAGATCTTTCACATACTTAACATACCAAACAGTGTATCAAGTATATTATAATCATCGTCTGATTCATTTAACTTTACAAAGGAAAAAAACAACATAAAAAAGGTAAAATAGTGAGGTTTAAGTATAAGGAAGAGGCAGGATTTGAACTCAGATGTGTTGGATCTCAAAGTTCAAGCTCTTAAATATATTAAGAGCTACCAATGGCATGTCCCTAGTGGGAAATTAGTCATTTTGCTCATGTAGGCAATTACCTATGCTTCAGAAGTTTGTAAACATTGTCTTATTTCTTCTTCCTGATTGAATAAAAGTTATGTAGTGAGAAGATCAGTCATTAGAGTTTTGTTTGAATTCTGACCATGACACTTATTAGTTGAATGAGAGGGAGTGAATGACTAATTATTGCTTTACATAGAGGTTATGACATTGTAGGAAAACTGAAGTGCCTAACTATGGACTAGATTCTCTTGATAGGTTTTACTTGTCTCAGGGCTTGATGACAGTGAGGCAGGCAGATAGAAATACAAGACCTATGCCTTCACTGAGCTTATAGTCTAGAGAAAGAAAGCAGAAAGTGATATTCAAAATCCATGCAGCCCAAGAGACAGGAACCTAAATTCAGAGTTGTAGACTCTCCAGTCAAAAGAACATATCCTAGAAAGAATAGGTCCCGGCTCTGGTGGAAACATTCTTATAGTTATACCAATATGCTACTCATGCTTTCAAGGAACTGGCAGAAGACAGGAAGAATTCATGATGCAGAAATACTGGAGTTTGAGACTAGAAAGTAAACCAGAAATCATGGAGTCAGCTTACAGGGTAACACAAACACCAAAGGCAGGATGGGTATTGAAAGTAAAAATGTGCAGACGTGGCAGAAAGAGAAAATGAACTTATGCTAGATACTATTAGTGAAATACTGATGATTTTCTAGTTGATGGTTTAAGGTTAAATACCATCTCCAAGCAACTCGCTGTTTTTTCCTTCAACTAGAAAATAATTTTAACTATGAATATCTAGAGCTAATAAGTGATACAAAGGAAATGGGTGCAAAAAAAGGGGAGGATCGTTTGACACGTGGTATATCTTGATCCATGCTTTAGTTAACATTTTTTCATGACAGGAAAAAATGTATCTGGATTATTGGTAAAATTTAAGTGGGGGGTACCTGGGTGGCTCATTTGGTTAAGCATCTGACTCTTGCTTTCAGTTCATGTCATTATCCATGGGTTCGTGGGTTCAAGCTCCTGTGTTGGGCTCTGTGCTGACAGTTTAAACAGACATTTGGAGCATGCTTGGGATTCTCTCCATCCCCCCTTTCTGCCCCTCCCCTGCTTATGCTTACTCTCAAAAATAATTTTTTTTCAAAATTTAAGTGGAAAGATCATGAACAATAGTAATAGCCTATGATCATAATCCTGAATCAAAATCCTGATTTTGAAAACTATAGATTATTATAATTCTACTGTAAGGTGTTAGGAAACTTACTACCGAAAAAATTAAGTGAATTAGAATCATTCAGGATAGATATGAACTACACTCATCTCATTGTTGTCCTGCCTTAAGAAGTTAAATCCAGAAAGAACAAGTTATTTTCCATAATGATTGTTTCAGGTTTGAAGTTCTTGTATATGTATATTGGTTACTCTTGGAACTTTTTTGAAAACAAAAATGCAAGTTGGGACTTCAGGGCATTGGAACTCAGTCAACATTTGTTTTACTTAGACAAAAGATAGATGGTTTCTAGTCTGTAAGAAGTTCTTCAATTTTCATTCTCCTTCATTTCTAGCCTTAGGCCTTAAGAAAATCAGTCTCTAGAAGTCCAATTTTCAAACTATCTCCCCATAAAGAAACTGTTCAATTGTGATACACTAACAGGAGACTGACATCAGGCTAGCAAGGGAGTTGAATGTATTATCACGTGTTCCTATATTGGCCTTTTTGGAAAGAATCTTGAATGAAAAAGCAGAGACCCATGAATAGCCTAGGAAGTTCCGGGACTCAAACCCATCTTTTATTTGCAAAGCAGGATCCTGGGATCCTGAGCAGAACAAAATGAAGCAACATCTTCAGCTTACTTCTGAGGAAGTCCAAGCAATTCTGAGAGAATATCTAGCAACGGAAAGGGAAAATATACAGTAGAAAAAGACAACAAACACTTATTTCTAATTGGATCAAGATAATAGAATTGAGACATAGAAGGTTGTAGTGTGTATATGTTAATCCATGCATATATGTATACATACACACAATGTTGTGTCAAAGATTAAACATGCTTTTTGCAAAGGGTCTTTCAGTTTTAACAAATGCTCACTTAATTGGCTTTCGCTAACTACATTATCAAGAACGTATAGTAGCTACATGTCTTGATAACTACATTATCAAGAACGTAGAATGCTCCTACACCAGCTCTTCATAGATGACGTACCGTCATTTCAGATCTACCTCCGTTAGGCATGAAGTTAAATGTGGTAGAATGATTCAAACTCTAGTGTTTAATACTTACTCTAACTGAATAAGATTAGCTTTCTAGACTTATCCTTTCTATATAGACTAAACACGTCCTAAATTGCTAAGTAATTCATTAGAATTTAACAGCTTTAATGAAGTAAAAGCAAATGCTTCATTCTAGTTTCTATGATTAGAGTGCTTTGCTTTCGGACAAAATAGAAAATTACACTCAGTCCATTTATAGACAACCCATCTACTGCTGCTTGTGGAAAAGCAATAAAACATTCAACATGAAAAGAGCCACACATCTGGTGCGAAGCTCTAATGCCTAAGTGAGCAAGCAAGAAATTATTATAAAAAAGAAATCTATAGTGTATTTATGGTAAGCACAGTGTATCAAAGGCCACTGGTGTAAAAAGCTGAGCAGGTATATGATTAAGAGGACTTTGCATTCACTAGACGACTGTTTGTTTAGAAATCCCTCACCTACTTTCTACAACTTCTGTTGAATAATCTGGAGACCAACTAATAATTCCATGATACTTTAATACTAGTTTCAATTTTCTAACTGGCTTATCTAGCTTAAATGCTTTCCATGGGTTTACAGAAGAAGGATATTGTTCAGATCCCAAAAGGTGCTGAAATGGGAAGATTCTCCCCCTCACAGCACCTGCTGATGCTCCCCAAAGATTTAATGATAGAAGAGTAAAGGGATAGATTATTATAATTTACATAACCATTTGTTATTACATCTTCTGACAGAACTCCTGATTAATACAATAAACATGTTAATAGCTAATATTGACTGAAAGCTGCTAGGTAGCTGACCTGACCCTACCCTATATACTTTATATAGGTTATATAATCTTCATAATTTGAGGATGCTTTTTCAGTCTCATTTTGTACACAGAGAAACTGAAACGGAGTTCTATCCAGTTTCCAAAGTTATTCAGGTTATAAAAAGCAGACCAAACTCTTATCTATTGCACTAATACTTGTTAAGTATATTGATAGCCTGTAGTTTTACGTTTGCTTCTTTTCTATAGGAGGCATGAAATGGTGGGCTCAGAAACTGTTCTGAAGTACAAACATCGAAGAGAAGGATCTAAGTAGTCTAGAGCAGTGGTGTCCCATTACACGCATCAAGCTTTATTGACAATTTTGGCACTGCCTGATAACGCTAGCCACTAGCGACATGTAGCTATTGAGAATTTAAATCCTCGTTATGAAATACACATGAAAATTTAAGTAAAAACTATCTGAATAATGATATTACTTACATGGTATAGTTGGTACACAAGTTCACAAAGGAAGTTTATGATGCCACCTTCGAACTGAAATAGTAACTTTAGAGGAGATTTGAAAAGCTTACAAGTATTATCCCTACTCTTTGGCTATGCTACATTTAGGCTGTCTAAAAAAGAAATTAAGAAGTATTTGCTTCCTTCTGTATACTTTACTATGTTATTATTGGCTAACAAAAGGAATCCTTTCATGTGTAGTATCATGCAATTCCATCCTTTCCATATTCTATGTGGAAATAACTCATGCATGTGTCATACATATCCTATTACAGTAGAAAATAATAAAGTTATCTTCTGCCCTCCTTTTCCCATGACAAATAACACAAGTTATTGTGCTCTACTTAGAAGCTTACTTGTAGTCTTCCTGTTTGGTAGATTTGGTAGTTCTATTTTATTTAGTTTCTAGAATTCAAATTAGGACATATATCAGAAAAGAAATGGTTAATACAGTTTATCTGTGCAGAGTTTTATTATTGGATTAGGTAGGAATATTAATGTTTTGAGGAACAATAGTAAGCAAGAGGTAATATCCAATGGCAATGTTTAATCTATCCCTAAGTGAACATGCCTTATGGTGACAAGAAAATATAGATTTTTCCAAACTCTTTCCTTTGTAACGTAACTTAGACACAGGGTGCTAAACCAACAATGTTACTCATAAGCATAACAATTGTGACCATGAATAAATAACGAGATTTAAAATAAAAATAAAACACCTCTTCTTCCCCTTCTTATGAACAAAAGGTGAGGTCCTAAAAATCATAGCTGCAGAGGTCAAGCGAGATTAAAAAAGAACAAATCTAGAAACAAACCAAAGTCACCAAAAGCAAAGCATTTGAAAAGTATTAAATACATACTAGCTCAAATTAGGTATTCTGATAAAAATAAGAGAAAAGTTATGAAAAAATCAAGGAAGTTAAAAAACAAAACTATAAATACCTATAAGCTTGACTCTCAGTATAATTATAAGGGCATACAAAAATCTACATAAACATTTTGTGAGCAATTTAAAACACACAAGAGAAAAAAAGGAGTTATACTTTGTTGATACTTAGATCTTCCAAATTCCAACAGAGCAAACTGCCAACAAGACACAGGTGCATAAAAGATGAACAGGTGAAAGAAATAAAATGTTCTTGTGAAGAAAATATTATCTTTGTCCATTATGCATTTACCTTAGGACACATTAGCACATCTGTTATATATTTACTAGAGATACTGCTTCATATGAACAACTCTTAAGTTACAATTCCAACTCCACCTTCTTTCTTCCTCAGACCTGTGTATTGCACTGAGGTATAATGTCTGAGTTAGGAATAAATGCATTATAAAGAACTTCACTGGGAATTTCACTAGGAGTCTGATTCAATTAAGAGGCTAAGTTGAACATTTAGAATAGACAACAGTATTATGGGTTTTTGAAATAATGTTGTTGTGTTATTTTGGGGTTTGAATCTACCCACTAGCCACTCCTCTTGATAGCTCCTTTAAAGGAATTTTAATCGACCCTAAGGAGGAGGGCTACAAGAACACACTGAACTCAGAGAGACTGGGTACAAAGCAAGCCCTGAAAGGAATTAGCAAGGAGACCGAAACTTAAAATAAGTAAAATCTTTTACTGTTTTAAAAACTCTTTCAGTTCTTACCCTCCAGTACCTATCAACTTCATTTTGTAGGAAAAAATACACACAATGGCAAAATTAATGAAAATTTACATTATTTATGTAGTACAATCGAAAAGAAGCAGGCCTTGGAATCTAAATGTAAAGACGTACCGGATCTGTCACTTTTGGACTCCTTGACCTTGAGAAAATCCTTTCAGTTTCTCCATTTGAAGCTCTGAATTAGGTGATTTCTAAGAACCACTCTAGCTTTAACTATATGTATGTGAGTATATATACATGTAGGCATGAACTCCTACAGGAAATCTAAACCCTAAAATTTAAATATGTATATAAAAATACATATTTATAGTAAGTAGATATTTAGGTCTATATTAACCAAATTTTATACAAGAAAAATAAGTTTTAAACATTATCTCACTTGAAATCATGATTTCACATACATGAGTCAGAATTCTGCACAACACATACACAGATCTTTTAAAAAATCATTCTACCATTTGAACTTCATTTCAATTTCTAAGTCATAAACTTTCTACATTTTCTGCATTCTTCTAGAACACAATTTTTATGGCCATTTATTCCATCATACGGATTTAACCAACACTAGCATCACACTAATTTAGCCAATTCCCAGTTGATCATCTTCCAATGGATAGGTAGGATTTTTTTTTTTTTCCACATTTCACTACTTAGTTTGGTTTTACTTTTTCTCTAACCACATGGTTCAAGATAATCCTGAACTCATTCACATTCTAAGCTCCTAGGTCATCTGAATGTATTCCATAGTTTTTTAACCAGACCAAGAAATTTTCTCCTATAAGACACCAAATTAGTAATTATAATAATCACAACAACATCCTGACTTTGACACTGGCTACAGTTACTTGGTTGATGCTTGCATATCTGACCTAACACAGGACAATAAGCCCTATACTGGGTATGTAGGTTCTGGACTAAGAAAGGACTAGGTGAGTACCACAGAAAAAGATCTCTGAAGCTGAGAGATGCAAAACTCCCAGGCTGTGGCAGCCACGTGTGTGTGTGTGTGTGTGTGTGTGTGTGTGTGCGCGCGCGCGCGCGCGCGCGCATGCGCGCAGTTTGCAGGTGCCGAGAGAGAGATGGAGGGAATGAACCTAGACTTTTGGTAATACCCAAGGGCCTTGTTTTAGGTTTTATTGACCCTTAGCTGTATTTCTGGTCTTGATTGTGAAATATCCTTGTGCTTTTATTCCAGCTGGAATGGGAATGGGGGCAAGGGGAGGAGTCAGAGAAGGATTTGTGTATAAGACATTTACATGCAAAAATGTGTTTATGTTAAAAAAATCATATATATATATATATATATATATACACACACATACATACATATATATATATAAAACCAGATGTACAATTTTGGTCCAGATAAAAATGAGTAATGCTCAGGAGAAGAGGGTGAATTTAAAGCCAAACTTTAAAATACCATATACAATTAATTTTGTAAACAGACTTTATAAGTGTATTAATACCAAGGGGCAGAAACAATTCAAAATAATCTTTGAAAGTACCAAATTATCGTCTATGTCATTATTTCAGAAGTCATCCCTCTAAGAAACTGATGGAAAATTCTCCAATCGGTAGGTAATTCCCTACTGATAGATTTCTGAACTATAACCACTTCCAGTAATTTGTTGCCAAAGAGAAACACATGGGATTCTACTTTTTGAAGGAAAGGTCTAGAGAAGGTAGAAAGACTTTTTTTTTTTTTTTTTTTACACACATATGAATTTCAGAAACTTGATTTTGGGGGGAAAAGAAGACAGTGATATGCAGTAGCTGCATATAGTATTAACTGAAACCAAAAGTGCAAATCTGTATTTTGAAATTACTTAAGTACCAAGGAAAACCTCACTATTGTTCTAGCAGGATAGGTTATTTTCCACAGACTGATAGAAGAGGAAATCGATTTTGACATCACATTAAAATAGCTTGTGGAAGCATAGTTTTGCAGCATGTTCTCAACAAAAAAAGACATTTCAAGAAAACAAACTAGAGGCTATATATTTGCGTATGTTTTACTGCATTTCTCTTAATACAAGAAGGGTGTGATTTCTGTAACTTTAGAATAAGTCGCTGTAACCATTGCCATATACCCCTGGTTCTGTTTTTTTCAATTATTAGATACAGACTTGAACAGAGCACATTGTTTCATAGATGCAGTGTTCCAATGAGAGTTCTGATTTTAATAAAAAAAAAAAAAGTCAGTTTCAGAAGAAGGTCCGTGAATTTAATGAATATAGTAAATTAGATCTCCTAGAAAGTCTACCTTTCCTGGGCAGTCACCCAGGGGCCAGCCCCACATCTATATTATCGGACTTTGCATTCATGCACATAGTTGAATGAATACACTTGAGTAGACATGTGGCCCAGAATAAAATAATTAGATGTATTCAAAATACCACGTTGCAAGGAAAAACACTGAAGTTGATTCTCTTAAGAAGTGCGTAGACTTAACTCAGTTTTTTTTTTTTTTAATTTTTCGAGTGGGATCACAATAATATAGGACAGAATTAGTAAACACAAATATATATTAAAAATATTAAGAAAAAAAGTCTTACAAAATAATTAGCCTAAGTATTATAAAATATAATACAAAATAGGAAAATCTAAGTACTGATGATGGCCTACTAAGTGGAACGAAGGAGTCACTAATGGGACAGGACCCACAACATTACTCTGAAGAATGACGCATGCATTCCTGTTGCTGAAACTCTGCTCAGCCCTGGCTGCTTCACCTCCCAAATCTGTTGCTCAAAGCTTCCTGCAACCGTAAAATATTCCCATATATTTCTAACAAGTTTTGCTTTAAAACAACAAAACAACAAATTAATGATTTATTTTTGAGAGCGAGAGAAGCAGAGCAGGAGCAGAGAAGGGGCAGAGAGAGAGAGAGGCAAACACAGAATCTGAAGCAGGCTCCAGGCTCACAGGGCTTGAACCCATGAATCTTGAGACCATGACCTGAGTAGAAGTTGGAAGCTTAACTAAGCCACCCAGATGCCCCCAACAAGTTTCACTTTTAATTTAGGACAATCAGAGCCTGCTTTTCCTGCCCACAAATCAGATCTTAACCAACTTAATCCTTCTCAGGACTCGCTAATTTTCCTCATTTCTTTTGATTCTGCCAAATACATTTGTAAGCCTGGAAATTCAGATAAAGTAAACAAACAAAAAGGTTAACGGTAAGTCCTCATTCTGTGGGCTGACATGTGCTATACCATATTAACAGTTATGGGAAGCACAGTAACTCTTCTATCACTGGCTTTCTACTGGGTTGTACAGTTTCAGACTAAAGAAGGCACTATTAGAAAGTTTTTTACTTGATTAACAATTATGGTTTATAAGAACTTAAACTGCTTCTATGCTTTGAGATAGGAAATTTTAAGAGTTAAAAATAGATCCTGGGAAACCACAATCTCTTTGGACCCATGTATACCTGTTTAAGTATATATATATATATATGTTTAAGTATATAAAACATGAATATTTTACATATTAATGCATGTATTTATTCTACAAATATGTAATGCATTTTTATTAGAACCTTGAAAGACAACTCTGTAGCATCTGATAAATTATATAGGTACATATTAAAGATTACTTCTGTTTTTAAGAACCATATATAGACCTATATCAAGGATATACATGGTAAAAGAACATACTGTGGAATCTAAAATCCTAGGGCTTGAGGAAAGAGATTATAGATGACAGAACTTGTTCTTTTTACTTCCACACAGTTACAATTTCTTTAAAATTGGAAAGAAAAAAAACATTGCTGAAACAACTTTAAGTTTTCTAATTGATTATTCTTTTTAAAGTTCAGCCTGTTCTCTTAAAATTCGGTCTTAAATTTAAGATGGTGTAAGGGTTATGGCCAAGTTCTGAGATAATTTCACCAATGTGTTTGTTCGTTACAACCATCATGTCAACAACTGCTGACCCTTTACTTAACGTTGACTCTTATTTTGGGAAGCCTAAGTAGTGACAACAAACCAAATACAACTGACTCAGCGACTCAACTGATGATCAGTCTTGTTTTTGTAACAGAACAAGCTTATGTCCCAATGCACGACGATTCCAGAGTCCTGGGTCTCCCTTTTTTGCCTCTACTATTCCTACTGTCATTTGCATCCATTCAGATGGAGGAGAGAAAAGGCATGAGGTTGCACTGCCAATTCTTAAATATCCTAACCTAGAAATGGTACATACCATTCACTTTCACATTCTTTTCTAGAGATGCCCAGACCATACTGCAAAGGCAAAGGAACATGTTGTCCAGAAGTATGCCCTTTAAAGAGACTATACCTCTGGACAAGCGATTTTCAATCTCAGCCATATTAGATACACATTAAAAATGTTTTTCTTCAAATTTTTGAAGTTTGCTTTGAAAATAAAGATATTACAATAATCCTAAATTCATTACTGCAGGACAATTTGAAGATGTAGCCGAATGTAATAAGGCTTAATGACAGAAGAATTAAACACATATCTATGACCGCTTTATATTCTGCTTCATACTTCACCCTTTCAGGGTGTGAAGAGTATTTTCTGCTCTTACTTGTTCAAAGGGTAATTATATCATTAATGTTCAATCTAATATGTATCTCTTATTAGCTAAGATGAAACAGTTAAGTTATTTTTGGTCATTGAGAAGACTAGGATGTATTGATTTCCTACAGTTGAAATGGCAAAACATTACCACAATATAGGGGAGAAAAATCAATCATGTATTTATAACATGAAAAGTTGTATACTACATATGTATAGAGATATCAAAAAATGAGCGCAATCTTGCATTTTTAAATCTGAAACATCTTCCTTTTCCTGATGTGCTTCATACACCAAAATAGCGTTAAGTTTGTGAATGGAACGGCCCTCATTTATGTAATTTTACAAATATTTCCTTCGTGAGCACTTTAAAATTTACTTGATGGATTAAAAAGGTAGCTGCAACAGATATTTCAAAAAGTGTTTAATTAGAAAAACCACAACAGATATTATAGGCATTTAAGACTTGAGGCTTCATGCTGTATTCTATTTGGTGCAGAGTATAGGTTTCCTGATTTATTGACAGCTGCTGTGAATGGTTCTTTATTTTCAACTCATCCCAACCCTGGTCAAACAATACAACCCTCCTGCTTTTTTCAATATTTTCCTAATATCTCAGCTCATTTAATTCTATTGATCCACTGAAGAGTATAATGGCACTGAAACTAGAATTAATAGCACCTCCCTTTCCTAGTGCTAAGAGCTTTCCCATTGAGTCTGTGGACCATCACACGAAATCATAAAAGTAGACAAAAAAAGTAGAGTGACCTTTATCAGCTACTATTGTACTGAAAAATTCAGCAAACCTCAGAACATCATTTTCAATTTTATGGCACTGTTTTCTTAAATAATAAGAGAAGGGGGAAAAAAAGGAACAACTGACCCCTGTTCAGCATTTACTTAAGCAGAATTGGCATTAATAGAGTATTCTGTCAAAAATTCAAGCTCAAGAAAATGTATGGCTTTGTCCACAGCAGCAGCTATCTTAGCAGATTGCACTGTCACTGCTTCACACAAAGCGCATTGCAACACCATTAGTGGACATAAATAATGCACAAGCTCTTATGCAGTACTCAGCTAAGTGCATGGAAACCTTGGGCTCCTGTTGTCAGAAATTCAATGGATTAGTACCTAGATTTATTTTAAGTCTGTAAAGCACTTTGTTCTTGACAGCGTTCAAAGTAGAAAGAGTGCTATCCTGAATGTGCATCTTAATACTGTCATTCTTGTCTTGTAAGAGTAGATGATATATGGGCTGCAATATTTCGTTTTAATATTTAAAGTTTTCACTGTGCAGATGCAAAGAAATATATTAATACTTATCTGCTGTTACTTTATTGATCTGGAAGAGAACAAAGATAACCTGTAAAGTTTCGCAGTGAGCCGAGTAAATTGCAGGCATTACAATCACATTTAGTAAAACACGGACACAAATTATAAACATCCTAGGTCATCTTTAGAAAATAAGCACATCTGTATATTTAATTCCTTCTTTCTAAACACTGTATATTTAAAATTACGTTCAAGAAAATTTTAGTGCATTTTCATCTCATTAGTCCTATTTACAATGATATGGTTCCTTCAACTCTGTAACACTATTGCTTCTTTTTTGAAGGCTAAGTGATTTCACTGAATGAGAACTACATTAAATTTTACTCCAAATTGTTTCCCCATAACTTCAGAGATTGAGGGCAGTTTCTGCCTTTAGATACATTTAGGCTTTAAGTCTGATAATCTCCCATGCATCGAAAGGATAAAAGACACTCTAGTATAGAGGAAGAACACTTTTCTATTGATATTGGGGATGTAACAAAAGAACAGAGATCTCCCACATGAAGGTCAATCTTTCTGAATTCTATGAAGACATAAAAGCTTATTTTAAAATACTAACAGTTACCTTTCCACACAGCCTACATGGTCCATGAATTTTAATACAATTTGTTGAAATGTCACTCAATGAATTAACTACTCATTATCAAGCCCTAAGATTTTAAAGTTAAATATGTAGCTAATGACTATTTATAATTATATACATTAAACACATTTATTAAGCTACATGCATGATGTCATGTCAGACAATTCATATTTGACCTTAATATAACTCTTTCGTTAACATTTGAATTTTTTTAAACACCAGTTTCCCAGGATTATGAACACTTATTCTACTTATAAAGTTTATTGTTGAATAAAATGGAGAGGGGTTTATGTTCCATTATTTCAG